>NC_061857.1:6133849-6148849 GCF_019202785.1 Penaeus chinensis
TTTTTTTTTTTTTTTTTTTTTTTTTTTTTTGTGTGTGTGTGTGGTGTGTGTGTGTGTGTGTGTGTGTGTGTGTGTGTGTGTGTGTGTGTGTGTGTGTGTGTGTGTGTGTGTGTGTGTGTGTGTGTGTGTGTGTGTGTGTGTGTGTGTGTGTGTGTGTGTGTGTGTGTGTGTGTGTGTGTGTGTGTGTGTGTGTGTGTGTGTGTGTGTGTGTGTGTGTGTGTGTGTGTGTGTGTGTGTGTGTGTGTGTGTGTGTGTGTGTGTGTGTGTGTGTGTGTGTGTGTGTGTGTGTGTGTGTGTGTGTGTGTGTGTGTGTGTGTGTGTGTGTGTGTGTGTGTGTGTGTGTGTGTGTGTGTGTGTGTGTGTGTGTGTGTGTGTGTGTGTGTGTGTGTGTGTGTGTGTGTGTGTGTGTGTGTGTGTGTGTGTGTGTGTGTGTGTGTGTGTGTGTGTGTGTGTGTGTGTGTGTGTGTGTGTGTGTGTGTGTGTGTGTGTGTGTGTGTGTGTGTGTGTGTGTGTGTGTGTGTGTGTGTGTGTGTGTGTGTGTGTGTGTGTGTGTGTGTGTGTGTGTGTGTGTGTGTGTGTGTGTGTGTGTGTGTGTGTGTGTGTGTGTGTGTGTGTGTGTGTGTGTGTGTGTGTGTGTGTGTGTGTGTGTGTGTGTGTGTGTGTGTGTGTGTGTGTGTGTGTGTGTGTGTGTGTGTGTGTGTGTGTGTGTGTGTGTGTGTGTGTGTGTGTGTGTGTGTGTGTGTGTGTGTGTGTGTGTGTGTGTGTGTGTGTGTGTGTGTGTGTGTGTGTGTGTGTGTGTGTGTGTGTGTGTGTGTGTGTGTGTGTGTGTGTGTGTGTGTGTGTGTGTGTGTGTGTGTGTGTGTGTGTGTGTGTGTGTGTGTGTGTGTGTGTGTGTGTGTGTGTGTGTGTGTGTGTGTGTGTGTGTGTGTGTGTGTGTGTGTGTGTGTGTGTGTGTGTGTGTGTGTGTGTGTGTGTGTGTGTGTGTGTGTGTGTGTGTGTGTGTGTGTGTGTGTGTGTGTGTGTGTGTGTGTGTGTGTGTGTGTGTGTGTGTGTGTGTGTGTGTGTGTGTGTGTGTGTGTGTGTGTGTGTGTGTGTGTGTGTGTGTGTGTGTGTGTGTGTGTGTGTGTGTGTGTGTGTGTGTGTGTGTGTGTGTGTGTGTGTGTGTGTGTGTGTGTGTGTGTGTGTGTGTGTGTGTGTGTGTGTGTGTGTGTGTGTGTGTGTGTGTGTGTGTGTGTGTGTGTGTGTGTGTGTGTGTGTGTGTGTGTGTGTGTGTGTGTGTGTGTGTGTGTGTGTGTGTGTGTGTGTGTGTGTGTGTGTGTGTGTGTGTGTGTGTGTGTGTGTGTGTGTGTGTGTGTGTGTGTGTGTGTGTGTGTGTGTGTGTGTGTGTGTGTGTGTGTGTGTGTGTGTGTGTGTGTGTGTGTGTGTGTGTGTGTGTGTGTGTGTGTGTGTGTGTGTGTGTGTGTGTGTGTGTGTGTGTGTGTGTGTGTGTGTGTGTGTGTGTGTGTGTGTGTGTGTGTGTGTGTGTGTGTGTGTGTGTGTGTGTGTGTGTGTGTGTGTGTGTGTGTGTGTGTGTGTGTGTGTGTGTGTGTGTGTGTGTGTGTGTGTGTGTGTGTGTGTGTGTGTGTGTGTGTGTGTGTGTGTGTGTGTGTGTGTGTGTGTGTGTGTGTGTGTGTGTGTGTGTGTGTGTGTGTGTGTGTGTGTGTGTGTGTGTGTGTGTGTGTGTGTGTGTGTGTGTGTGTGTGTGTGTGTGTGTGTGTGTGTGTGTGTGTGTGTGTGTGTGTGTGTGTGTGTGTGTGTGTGTGTGTGTGTGTGTGTGTGTGTGTGTGTGTGTGTGTGTGTGTGTGTGTGTGTGTGTGTGTGTGTGTGTGTGTGTGTGTGTGTGTGTGTGTGTGTGTGTGTGTGTGTGTGTGTGTGTGTGTGTGTGTGTGTGTGTGTGTGTGTGTGTGTGTGTGTGTGTGTGTGTGTGTGTGTGTGTGTGTGTGTGTGTGTGTGTGTGTGTGTGTGTGTGTGTGTGTGTGTGTGTGTGTGTGTGTGTGTGTGTGTGTGTGTGTGTGTGTGTGTGTGTGTGTGTGTGTGTGTGTGTGTGTGTGTGTGTGTGTGTGTGTGTGTGTGTGTGTGTGTGTGTGTGTGTGTGTGTGTGTGTGTGTGTGTGTGTGTGTGTGTGTGTGTGTGTGTGTGTGTGTGTGTGTGTGTGTGTGTGTGTGTGTGTGTGTGTGTGTGTGTGTGTGTGTGTGTGTGTGTGTGTGTGTGTGTGTGTGTGTGTGTGTGTGTGTGTGTGTGTGTGTGTGTGTGTGTGTGTGTGTGTGTGTGTGTGTGTGTGTGTGTGTGTGTGTGTGTGTGTGTGTGTGTGTGTGTGTGTGTGTGTGTGTGTGTGTGTGTGTGTGTGTGTGTGTGTGTGTGTGTGTGTGTGTGTGTGTGTGTGTGTGTGTGTGTGTGTGTGTGTGTGTGTGTGTGTGTGTGTGTGTGTGTGTGTGTGTGTGTGTGTGTGTGTGTGTGTGTGTGTGTGTGTGTGTGTGTGTGTGTGTGTGTGTGTGTGTGTGTGTGTGTGTGTGTGTGTGTGTGTGTGTGTGTGTGTGTGTGTGTGTGTGTGTGTGTGTGTGTGTGTGTGTGTGTGTGTGTGTGTGTGTGTGTGTGTGTGTGTGTGTGTGTGTGTGTGTGTGTGTGTGTGTGTGTGTGTGTGTGTGTGTGTGTGTGTGTGTGTGTGTGTGTGTGTGTGTGTGTGTGTGTGTGTGTGTGTGTGTGTGTGTGTGTGTGTGTGTGTGTGTGTGTGTGTGTGTGTGTGTGTGTGTGTGTGTGTGTGTGTGTGTGTGTGTGTGTGTGTGTGTGTGTGTGTGTGTGTGTGTGTGTGTGTGTGTGTGTGTGTGTGTGTGTGTGTGTGTGTGTGTGTGTGTGTGTGTGTGTGTGTGTGTGTGTGTGTGTGTGTGTGTGTGTGTGTGTGTGTGTGTGTGTGTGTGTGTGTGTGTGTGTGTGTGTGTGTGTGTGTGTGTGTGTGTGTGTGTGTGTGTGTGTGTGTGTGTGTGTGTGTGTGTGTGTGTGTGTGTGTGTGTGTGTGTGTGTGTGTGTGTGTGTGTGTGTGTGTGTGTGTGTGTGTGTGTGTGTGTGTGTGTGTGTGTGTGTGTGTGTGTGTGTGTGTGTGTGTGTGTGTGTGTGTGTGTGTGTGTGTGTGTGTGTGTGTGTGTGTGTGTGTGTGTGTGTGTGTGTGTGTGTGTGTGTGTGTGTGTGTGTGTGTGTGTGTGTGTGTGTGTGTGTGTGTGTGTGTGTGTGTGTGTGTGTGTGTGTGTGTGTGTGTGTGTGTGTGTGTGTGTGTGTGTGTGTGTGTGTGTGTGTGTGTGTGTGTGTGTGTGTGTGTGTGTGTGTGTGTGTGTGTGTGTGTGTGTGTGTGTGTGTGTGTGTGTGTGTGTGTGTGTGTGTGTGTGTGTGTGTGTGTGTGTGTGTGTGTGTGTGTGTGTGTGTGTGTGTGTGTGTGTGTGTGTGTGTGTGTGTGTGTGTGTGTGTGTGTGTGTGTGTGTGTGTGTGTGTGTGTGTGTGTGTGTGTGTGTGTGTGTGTGTGTGTGTGTGTGTGTGTGTGTGTGTGTGTGTGTGTGTGTGTGTGTGTGTGTGTGTGTGTGTGTGTGTGTGTGTGTGTGTGTGTGTGTGTGTGTGTGTGTGTGTGTGTGTGTGTGTGTGTGTGTGTGTGTGTGTGTGTGTGTGTGTGTGTGTGTGTGTGTGTGTGTGTGTGTGTGTGTGTGTGTGTGTGTGTGTGTGTGTGTGTGTGTGTGTGTGTGTGTGTGTGTGTGTGTGTGTGTGTGTGTGTGTGTGTGTGTGTGTGTGTGTGTGTGTGTGTGTGTGTGTGTGTGTGTGTGTGTGTGTGTGTGTGTGTGTGTGTGTGTGTGTGTGTGTGTGTGTGTGTGTGTGTGTGTGTGTGTGTGTGTGTGTGTGTGTGTGTGTGTGTGTGTGTGTGTGTGTGTGTGTGTGTGTGTGTGTGTGTGTGTGTGTGTGTGTGTGTGTGTGTGTGTGTGTGTGTGTGTGTGTGTGTGTGTGTGTGTGTGTGTGTGTGTGTGTGTGTGTGTGTGTGTGTGTGTGTGTGTGTGTGTGTGTGTGTGTGTGTGTGTGTGTGTGTGTGTGTGTGTGTGTGTGTGTGTGTGTGTGTGTGTGTGTGTGTGTGTGTGTGTGTGTGTGTGTGTGTGTGTGTGTGTGTGTGTGTGTGTGTGTGTGTGTGTGTGTGTGTGTGTGTGTGTGTGTGTGTGTGTGTGTGTGTGTGTGTGTGTGTGTGTGTGTGTGTGTGTGTGTGTGTGTGTGTGTGTGTGTGTGTGTGTGTGTGTGTGTGTGTGTGTGTGTGTGTGTGTGTGTGTGTGTGTGTGTGTGTGTGTGTGTGTGTGTGTGTGTGTGTGTGTGTGTGTGTGTGTGTGTGTGTGTGTGTGTGTGTGTGTGTGTGTGTGTGTGTGTGTGTGTGTGTGTGTGTGTGTGTGTGTGTGTGTGTGTGTGTGTGTGTGTGTGTGTGTGTGTGTGTGTGTGTGTGTGTGTGTGTGTGTGTGTGTGTGTGTGTGTGTGTGTGTGTGTGTGTGTGTGTGTGTGTGTGTGTGTGTGTGTGTGTGTGTGTGTGTGTGTGTGTGTGTGTGTGTGTGGTTACTATTTAACGTCCACTCTTCTCTGTTGCCTTTCTTTTTCTCTTACTATATTGGCCCTTACATGTATGATCTGGTTCTCAGACTATACACAGCAGTTGTACCGACGATATACGATACGGCACCGAAGGAGAACCCTGCTGCAGAAACTGTCACCTCAGGATGCTGTGGGAAGTACGTCAACGGAAATCGCCGTGGGCCGGCGGTTGCCCGAGGATATATTGGAAGGGCACCCTTTGCCGGGATGCCCGTACATCCAGCGAAGGACCAGGAACATGCCAGCTTAAGTACCAGTCATCCCAGGATGTGGAAGGGCGCCGCCTACCTGGACGCCCGCAGATCCAGGAGCTCGTCAACACAGGTATCAGCCACTCTAAAATGCCAATGAGGACGCCTTCCCGGACGCCCGTAGATCCAGACGAAGGTTACGAGGACGTCTGGACGAGTAATGGTTAATGGTTAAAAGCAAAATTTATGCGCTAGACATCTAAGGTCATGTAGCACTATAGTTAAAGTTAGGGAAGGGTGGTTGGGTTAGTGATTAGTTGTTAAAGCTGGGTTAAGGAATTGGTGAGTGAATGGGTTAGGGTCGGATGAGGTAATGTAAAGGGGTTAGATCAAGTGAAGGATATATATGCGTTTGAGGAAGGAAAACAGGGTGTCAAAGCAGAAAGTGTGAGATTCTGTAAGAATGTCTGATAGGTTGGGATGTCTATGTAGGGAGGATAGGAGGGGGAAAGTAGAAGTACGGGTTGCTTCAAAACATGGGCATGACAACAGAATGTGTGGGACTGAAAGAGGAACATTTACATAAGGAACATAGGGGTGGATCGGATTGTGACATCAGATAGGAGTGTGTAAGATGGGTGTGGCCAATGCGTAAGCGGGCGAGAGCCGTTTCCAAACGTCTGTTCCGTTGGAATGGAGCTGACCAGAGTATCTGCCTGTTCATTGCCGAGGATTCCAACATGGCTGGGAACCCAGCAAAATTTGATTGTTTTATGTCGTGTGGACAGGTAGAACAACCAGTTCTGGATCTTACAAACAAGGGGGTTGTATTGACTTTATGAGAGTTAATGAGTTTCGGGAGTCAGTAAAAATTGTACAAGAGGAAGAGGGGAGTGAGTATATGTGTTTTAAGGCAAAAAGGAGTGCATACAGTTCTGTAGTAAGGACACTGGATTCAGGAGGGAGGGGGTATTTGAAAGTACGAGTTGGGAAGATTACTGCAAAAAACCAGCACCGGAGGTGGTTTTGGAGCCGTCAGTGTAGACGTGAATACTGGAGGAATGAGTGGAGGCATGGTCAAGGAAATGGGTGAGAAGGACGGTAGAGGAATATTTGATTTTGGTGGGTCAGGGTAGACAGAGGAGCAAATATGGGGGCAAAGTATAAGCCATGGAGGGACTGAATTGACAGAGAACGGGAGGGGTCGGAGATGGGGAAAAGGGGAATGGGAGAGGAGGGTATCCATGCGAGTGGAGAAAGGAGTAGGTAAACGTGGAGAAGAAGCAAAGGTAGGAAGTAGGGATCGTGGGATAGTTTAGTGAGGGAAAGTTGGTGGAATCGAGCATAACATCGGAGAGAGAGAAGGGCACGGCGTCGAGAGAGAAGGGCACGGCGTCGAGAGAGATGGTATGCCTGATTCAGTGTACAGGCTCTCAACTGGATAGGAGCGGAAGGCACCTAGGGCTAACCGAAGACCACAGTGATAGATTGTATCAAGATGGGCAAGGAGAGAAGTTGAGGCAGAGGAGTAGATATGGCATCCATAATCAAGAGTGGAGAGGATCAAGGTGACATGAAGATGAAGGAAAGTTTTTCGATCTGAGCCCCAGGATAAATGGGATAGGGTTTGTAAAATTCGGAGACGGCGGCGAGCTTTTTCTTTGATGTAAAGAATATGGTCTCGCAAGGATAGTTTGGAGTCAAAATTAACGCCTAGGAATTTGCCAGAGGAACGGTGTTGGAGTGGAGTGTTATATAAGAAGAGTGAAGGTAGAGGACCTACATGTGTGCGAGAGAAAAGGATGGAGAAAGATTTGGAGGTAGAAAAGCGGAAGCCATGGTTTGTGGCCCAGGAGGAAACTGATGATATTGCATATTGAAGAAATTGGTAGATTTGGTATAGATGTGCCAGAGGCATAGATGGTTAAATCATCAACATATAGTGATGACCGGGCTCCTGGTGGTAGAACTGAGGCAATGTCATTTACAGCAAGAAGGAATAAGGTGGTACTAAGCACACTGCCTTGTGGGACGCCTTCGATTTGAGGAAAGAAAGATGATGTGGCAGAGGCAATTTTGACCTGGAAAGTGCATTGGGAGAGGAAAGACTTTATGAAGACACCTATGTTTCCACGTATGCCTAGAGAGGACAATTGTTGGAGAATATGGTAACTCCATGTCGTATCATGTGCTTTTTCTAGGTCAAAAAGCATAGCTAGTACGAACTCATGGCGTGCAAATGCGGATGTAATATATGTCTCAAAATGAGCAAGGGGGTCAGCTGTGCTTCGGGCACGGCGAAAACCAAACTGGGAAGGAGAGATAAGATTGTTAGTGCGATGGGGCGATAGTCTTGAGGGAGGTTACCAGATTTATTGGGTTTCAGGAAGGGGAGAATAAGAGCTTCTCGCCAATGAGAAGGAAAATTTCCTGATGTCCATATGTGGTTGTAAGTTATTAATAGGAAGGATAAGGAGGAAGATGGGAGTTGTCGGAGCATACGGTAGTGAGGCAGAGGAGTAGAAGGCCGTCAGGGCCTTCATGAGTGTTGCGGCACGATTTTAGGGCAGCACTGAGTTCAGAGGAAGAAAAGGGAGCATTATAGGACTCAGCAGAGGATAGGGTGAAGATAATGAGGGTACGTTACCTGATGGTTTTAATAGAAGAAAAGTGTGGAGAATGGTTAATGGTTAATGGTTAATGGTTAAAAGCAAAATAAATGTGCTAGACATCTAAGGTCATGTAGCACTATAGTAAATGGTAGTGAAGGGTGGTTGAGTTAGTGATTAGTTGTCAAAGCTGGGCAAAGGAATTGACGAGTAAATGGGTTAAGGTCGGGTAAGGTAATGTATAGGGGTTAGATCAAGTAAAGGATGTATATGCATTTGAGGAATGAAAACAGGTTGTCAAAGCAGAAAGTGTGAGAAGCTGTGGGAGGGATCACGAAAAATCAGTCCCATTTGGCTGGGCTAAATAGAGTATTTAAGAATTTTGTAGAGATGGGGCTAGTAGAAGGACGGGGGCATGTGGAAGAGGGAGTAAAGTTTAGTTTTAAAAGTTTAGTTTGATTCCATTTGTTACAATGGATATTATTGCTGTGACATACTGTCTGTTTCATTTTGCTTCTAAACTATCCCCTGTGAGCAAGGAATGGCCGAGGTTACCATCCACTGGCGGCGAGGGATTCGAACGCAGGTCAGCAAGATTGCTAGACGAGAACGCTACCGCTGCACCACACAGCACACGTGTTGAGGGAGGTAGTGTTATGGGGAGGTGGACAATAAGGTTGTAAGGTAGTAATAAGGGAGGATGGGGTGGTTGATGAAGAAGGTTGTGGGGGTATAGTTGTTGAAGTTGAGCATGTTGGGAGAGTAGAAATGTCTCCTGGGGTGTCGATTAGGGTGGATACAGTACCAGTGGGCATTGAGGAGGGGGTATTAGTTGTAGTGTTCAGAGCCGTGGTCAAAGGAGAGCCTGGGGTCAGGAAATCGGGCGAGTTTGAATTGGTGGAGCTATTTGATGAAGAGGCAAGCCTCATTGCCTCTAATAATGGTATGGTATGGTATGGTATGGTATGGTATGGTATGGTATGGTATGGTATGGTATGGTATGGTATGGTATGGTATGGTATGGTATGGTATGGTATGGTATGGTATGGTATGGTATGGTATGGTATGGTATGGTATGGTATGGTATGGTATGGTATGGTTAATGGTTAATGGTTAATGGTTAATGGTTAATGGTTAATGGTTAATGGTTAATGGTTAAAAGCAAAATAAATGTGCTATCTAATAATGGTATAAAATCTTCATTGTTGGCCATGGTAAGCTTGGAGTATGTTGGGGAGAGAAACGGTCCACCCCTCAGGGTCCCTTGAGGGGTAAGGGCTAGACAACTAAAGCAGGGGAATACCATGCCCATGGTTCCCTCAGGCCGTTCAGGACTGGCACAAAGTCAGCCTTTCATCCTTTCAGCACGGCTCTTACATCTTAGGAAGTAGATAGTAGAAGGGGTTGGTGAAGGGACAGAAACGAAAAAGTAGGAGGGAAAAAAAAGGTTAATGGTTAAAAGCAAAATAAATGTGCTAGACATCTAAGGTCATATAGCACTATAGTTAATGTTAGTGAAGGATGGTTGGGTTAGTGATTAGTTGTTAAAGCTGGGTTAAGGAATTGGTGAGTGAATGGGTTAGGGTCGGATGAGGTAATGTAAAAGGGTTAGATCAAGTGAAGGATATATATGCATTTGAGGAAGGAAAACAGGTTCTCAAAGCAGAAAGTGTGAGATTCTGTAAGGATGTCAGTAGGGATGTCTATGTAGGGAGGACGTGGGCATGACATAGAATATGTGGGTCTGAAAGAGGAACATTCGGAAACCGCGAATGTTCCAATGAAGGATAGTTATACTTTTGTTGATTTACTGGCAAAGATTGCAGTGCGTGTTGGAGAATTTGAGGGGGAAGGTGCTAGAGGGTGGGATAAAGAATGAGGTTGGGGAGGTGGTGTTGTATCAGGAGGGGTGTCGGGAGGTAAAGGGTCTGGGGAAGAGGGTACTTGTGACATAAGGGATTCACGTGTGTATCCAGGAGGGAGTGGAAGGGATAGAGGGGATGGTGGGAGGGTTAATGTAGGTGGGGCTGGAGTCGGGGGAATGGGTTTTGTTGGGATGGGGTAGGAGGATTGGGTGTAGGGAGAATATGAGTAGGAGGAGGATGGATATCGGCAGTCACTTTGAGTGTGGAGGGAGCGTGAGTTGTAGAATTTGAAGGTGGATGAGTGTCAGTTTGGGATTCGATTATGTAGTTTTGAATATCTTCAAGAGTTTCTGTAATGGAGTTGGTTGGGGAGTTTTGTGAGATAAAGGTCTCTCTCTCTCTCCCTCACTCACTGTCCCAGTCTCTCTCTCTCCCAGTCTCTCCCTCTCCCTCACTCACTCTCCCTCTCTCACTCACTCTCCCTCTCTCACTCACTCTCCCAGTCTCTCTCTCACTCACTCTCCCAGTCTCTCTCTCTCCCTCACTTACTCTTTCAGTCTTTCTCTCTCCCTCACTCATTCTTCCAGTCTCTCCCTCACTCATTCTTCCAGTCTCTCCCTCACTCATTCTTCCAGTCTCTCCCTCACTCATTCTTCCAGTCTCTCCCTCACTCATTCTTCCAGTCTCTCCCTCACTCACTCTTCCAGTCTCTCCCTCACTCACTCTCCCAGTCTCTCCCTCACTCACTCTCCCAGTCTCTCCCTCACTCACTCTTTCAGTCTCTACCTCACTCATTCTTCCAGTCTCTCCCTCACTCACTCTCCTAGTCTCTCCCTCACTCTTTTCCAGTACTCTTACACTCTCTTTTGCAGTTACTCACATAAACATTCTTGCTATCACTCTCTAATCTCATCCCTTAAAGTCACTAATTCTAATCATCTTGCACTGATAATAATAACATTTAATAATAACATAACAAAATATAAACAAGAATCAACTAATATTTGTAAAGATGATCAGACAGCATGACATTATTTAGAAAAATGTTTCTGCAGCAAAGGCAATAAAATCCTTCCATAGCAACATTATCTCTCTGGAAATAAAGAGAAAAAAAAGGAAAAAAGGGTAGGGAAAAGAACAAAAAAAAAAAAAAGAACAAAGCAAACATATTGAGCCGATAACAATACTTACTAACCCAAATATTCTATGCTGAGTCCTTTATATTAAAAACCTTGAGTAATAAACAGCAATTTATTATCCAAACTGTAACTTCGTTTAAAACCTCACTCTTTTTATTTTTTTTTTACAAACAGGCCAACATCTTTATCATTTACAAAATGTATTTAATATCTGCAAGAGAATTTGCATATTGTAGTTTTAAGATTTTTTCTTCCTCTAGATAACAAATCAATTTATAAGCCTTCAGAGTTCTGTACACCTTTTCCTTTATCTTCTATGTACAATAAAGCCATAAAACTAAAAAATTCTCTGACAATAAGGAGTAATAACTGATTAACAAATATATATATAACATTTCCATCGTGTAGGTGTACAGGTACCATTCATTTTTTCTTTCTCTTTTTAAGGGGGGAAAGTAACACTCATTCAGTATTGGCTTTAATGATTGCTAAAAATCTGTCAATGAATTAGAAATTCCTCTCTTACAACAAGAAAAAAAATTGACTTGAGCTTCTCAGTAAAAGTTATGAAGACAGAGCTTTCATAACTCTCACATACCTTTTCACCAGAAAAGCAAAATAAATTAATATTAACTATATGACAGGACAAAATGGCAATTGTAGAATGACAAAGAAAAAAGCCTTTTGACAAATGTGATACAATAAAAGCTCATCCATAACCCTATTTCAGTTAATTTTCCTAACACCAATACAAATGCCTAATCCTGTCCGAGAATATCTGCGTAATTACGTCGGATGATAACTGGTACAGCAGAGGTTGGGAGAACACTCTGCTCTGTGACCAGCACCGTCACAAGGCCAGCCGGAGTCACGTCGTACACTAGTCGCACTACATTTAGATTTTCTGTGTCCTTCCAATCAGTCAGGAGATCGCAGTATTCCCTGGATGGGCAATTCACAATGCCATTCGCATCCCCTGTGGGCAATGTATTTTAATTTAGACTCACAAAAAAAAACATATTTCCATATATCTCAAAGCAATGAGTTCTTTTTTCCTCTATTCCTTTATATCTAAATCACCTGAGCTTCAAATATCTTTCCTTTCTTTTTGGAGATATTAAAATCTTCAGTCAACATGATACTTTTAGCAGTCACGTCTTGCTTCCAAATACATGTAATACAAATAAAGAAATTCAAAGAATAAAGCATACACAATACACTTTTTCTGTAAGACTGAAAACAACACAAGAACTTACCTAATTCATTCACTACCAAAGAATCAGTGAGATCATTATTGCTAAACTTGTATGTGTGACAGAGAACAATGAAGGGTGTGTCATGTGTGGCAGCAGCAAGAGCCAGTCCTGCTGTCCCACACATCCCCTGCACTGCGCCATTCATCATGACAGATTCTGCCTCTACGACTACCTTGGTTACCTGAGACAGCCAAAAGCAAAGAAATAAGATCCAAAGTCCAATACCTTTATCGGAATTGTAAAACCTCCATACCATTTAATTTGGTGATATGCATCTCAAAATAAAACCTCAGTATAAACAATAATGAAATTCAATGGCAAACAAGATTGTCTTTTAGCCTGTCCAGTGAGGCTATAGTTGCACCCACTCAACAAAAGCCTCTCAAAACTGACCTTGTGCATAATGTGGGTGACATCTGTAATGAGACGGTAATATGTCGGAACACCCATAGCAGCCAGTTGCTTGACCATATCTGAACCCGTGGGAGGAAAGGGTGAGTCTGCAACCACAACACTCACGTTCACACAACTGCTGCCATTCCGTGCTGCTTCAACCATGTCGCAAACGAGGGCTGAACTGGATATCAGAATGAAATGTGTAAGGTGTATGTATATAAATACATACAGGTATGAATAATTTAGTATGAGTTTGAAACTACTAAAGAACAATCTATTAAGTAAAGGAGCAAACACAAGGTTCTCTTAATCTGTTATGAATAATGGTTAACTGCTTTATTTCAAGAAACATTTCTAGGCGTGGGAGGAAAACTGAGTCAAGTGTATAGCTTGCCAGAAGGCCTTCTTCAGAGGGGATCAAGTTCCCCTAAGTTTGATAAGTAATTTCCATTTTACATCAAAAGAATGAATAGCTTTTGATAAGACTTTGTATATGTGTATATTCATATATCCTCATAAATATATAACAATGAAATTACTGTCGCAAACATTAGAAAAATGCTTACTAGCCAAACGTAAGAATAACATCTCCATCCTTGAGCAACTGGGCGGCATGAGTGGCTATAGTGCTACTGGCGAGGTTGATGTTGTCACAAACATACTCATCAATGGCTGTGCGTAGCAGGTCTTTGGCTTGTGCCTCGGGGACATTCGGCTCGATGCTGTTTATCTTGTGCTTCAAAAATCTGAAATGATTTCCATTTTTTTAAATTTTTCTTTGGCTTTATTTGAAGTGATTTCATTGTATACATCCAGAAAGATATAGAGGACAAAGAAAAATATGATTAGTTAATAAGAAAATACAAGGTTTATATCTATCTGATGTTTGATACAGTAAAGAATTAATCAACTATGTCAAGCCTATGTATTTCAATAAAAATGGGACATCATAAAAAAGAATCTAAGAATTCTATTATTACCATGAACAAGCACACACCTGACAGCATTGTCCATTGCAATTGCCAGAGGACGACATGCATGGAGGTGTGCCACATTGGGCACTATTTTCTCTGCAAGATCTCTGGAGAGGTCACAAGACTCAGGTGTTCTGTAGTCATTGATGAATCGCTTCAGAGCAGCTAATGTTGCAATTACTCGTGCGGTTGACCCATCCACAACACGGTCCTGTGTGAATTTCATATAGCAACAAGCTAGCACAAGATATAAATTTGCAATAATTCAACCTCTCATATATTCATTGACCTGAATAGTACAGTACACGTAGCCAATGGGTTAAAGTTAACATGTAAGCAACATAAAAACCCTTTCCACTTCCCTCTAAATCCCTGTTGTAGCTATTGATATGAGGAAAAACTTTTTCTTGTGAAAAACACACAATTATAACGGAAGAGAAACAACTCAGTACTTTTTACTGGCATAATCCTACCTTCATCTTTTGACCGAGAGTCCTTATAGCAGGGTGGATGGAATCACAGTTGACAGGTAGTGAGGGTGGATGCGACGTGTAAGGAGTCAGGTGGCCTAGCAATGGGATTCTCCGTGAGCTGTCCTTCTCAATACTCTTCTTGTCCCTTGTGCGCCTTCCCTCAGCAAACTTTTTGATTTGTGGTCCTTTTTTAGATTCCTCACGAGTAATCTTTTGTGACTGAGGCTGGCTTTTCTTCTGCTTCTCTGCATCCTGCTGTGCTTTTGCTAGTGCTTTTGCCTGCCTCTGGGCTTCCTGCTTCTCACGTCTTTCCCGCTTCAGGTCTGCTTTGGACTTGCCACTGCCATCTTCAACCCCTTCTTTCTGCTGTGGCTCCTGCCCCTGCTTAGACTGCTGTGGAGGTGCTGCTTTCTCCTCTGCTGGCTTGCTCTGGGCCTTGGCTTCCTTCTGGCTTTGAGGGGGTGGCTTTTTGTTTTCCTTTGTGCTCTCATCTGTACCACCTTCCTTGGCTTTGCTCTGATCACCTCCTTTCTTTTTTCCTGCTTTCTTTGCCTCCTTCCTGGCTTTCCTCTCCCTTTCTATTTCTTCTTTTGACTTCTCCTCACCAGGTTGCTCTTTATTACCTTCAACTTTTGATGATGGTCCAGAGGCAGATTTTGTGACAGGAGACACCTTAGCAGCTGTATTCTGATTTTGCTGAGGGACACTAACAGGCTTGGCTCCACCGGGAGAGATATCTTTACCCCCATGTTGTAAGACTATATTTTCCAGCAACTGGCAAAGACTATCCAGCTTTTTGTCAGACATCTTTACCTGTTTCTTCTCACTACTTGATGGACAAGTGGTAGACAATTTAGCTAGTCTTGGCTCTGTTATCTCAGCACTTTTCTCCAATACGTGCTTCGTTGAGGCAGTTGAGTCTACAACTACTGACACTGCTGAGGGACCTGATTGGGGGACCTTTGCATTGGTAGTTGGCGAGGAAGAAGGTTGCCCTTTTGCTCGCCTTGGAGTGGCTGGTCCAGATCCTTTAGACTGGATTCTCTTGGCTGCCTTGCCCTCAGGATTCAAGCCCTTCCTCTGAGATGCTGAATTCTTGGGAGATTCCTTGCCCTTGGCCCCTGCAACTGGAGATCCTTGCTGGGAATTGGCCTCCTTAAGGGGTCTTTCAGGACACTTTTCCGAGGAAGCCTTCAGCGGACAGGCTGCTGACACTGGCCTCTCTACAGGTGGTCCATCGGGAGAATGCCGCAGCTCAGAATCCGGGTGGTTCTCTGTCTGAGAGCTCCGATTCTTGGCAGCCTTGCCAGTTCGCTTGTGCCTGGGATTGCCCTGAAACAGATTTTAAAAAAACAATATCACCTAAAGGATGGTGGAAATAGATCTAGGAGAAACAGAAATTTGACTACTGAAAATAAATAATCATAATCAAGGTCAATATTCTCATTGATCTTTC
>NC_061857.1:6156349-6166349 GCF_019202785.1 Penaeus chinensis
CCTGAGCTAAAGAAAATAAAAGTTGAAATTAACCTGTTGAAGTTACCCCCATATCCATAACAAAAGTTTTGAAAACATATTTGGCACCAAAGTTTCAGCAGCCACTAATAATTTTTTACTAATCTCACCAGCACACTGTGACAATTATTAACCCCGTATCCAGATGCTTCACTGCACGCACATGGCCCAAAGCATGGGTATTAGGTTTACTTGATTTGCCACTCTTGACAGGTTTGCAGCTCATAGGCCAGGTGCACACAAACACGTGTGTGGTAATGAGACTCATGTCTCCCGCTTGCAATGCTATTTTCTCTTTTTCTGCATAAGTGTTTTTAGCTTATTTACCATTTTCCAATGTCTACATTTGTCATCTGATTTGCTTTATTCAGATGGTAATAGACTGTTTTCCTTGCACAGACCAAATTTCCTTATAAGATAGTATAAATGTCGACCCCCACCTAATTGCCCAGGCCTTATGCTTGGCACACCATTTGTCACAAACTATTTTCTTAATTTCTGACATTATTTTTTGACCACATAAATTTTGGCTGCGGATACTTTTAACCCAATGGCGACGGGTCACGCCTACTGCCGTCATAACAATACGCCCGTCATAACAATACGCCCGATATGTGGCGTGCAGTTGTCCGCCGCGGCGGAGCGCCAAAGCGCCCCGAGGCAATGATTCGGCTTGATGTACCGAATTCACGCACTCAGAGTCAGCTCGTTGCCGCCGTTGGCCAGAGCGTACTTTTTTTTTAATTTTCTATACCCGTCGCTAATGGGTTAAGGCAACACAATGTGATGTCTATAAACTATTTTTTCTGGAGTTCATGTCGCACGTGCACAGTGTGGAATTCTCGAACTCTGCTGTCATCACAGTACCGAATCAATCACTATATTGTCTAATACAGGGAATTATGCCCCCAGCGACCCCAAACCCCCGCCCATTTAACCCTGTACTAACAGGGTGTCATAACAAACCGTAGGTCTGCGGGGTACAGCTGTACGCCGCAGCGACGCGCCAGAGCGCTTGGAGCGGGACATTTAGCTTGATGCCGTGGACTCCCACGCCCAAAGTCTACTCATAGCCATTAATTTACAGAGAATAGAATTTTGATTTATTTTCGTCACCCATCAGCATTGGGTCAAACAAAGAATCCTTCACATATTCACAGCAGAAGAGAACATCAGAGACTCGGCATCAGGTGTTCCCGTATGTCGGCCGTGTCCTCTATCCTGCTGTGGGTGGAGTGAGATTTCCAGACTGTGCACGCACAATTGGAACTCCCGTAAAACTAATCAATTGACATTGCATTGCGTTACTGTCAATATGGTAATTTGGAAATTATAAATATCACGTGCTGTTCTTTTACCCTCTCCTTCTGACAGCATCATTTGGAATTTCCCACTCTTGCTGCAGCCATCCTGTAAATGTATACCAAAATACTTCTTACACATTACAAAACTTTTACAATCAACTTACAACGGAAATGCCACGTGTGGAAAATGTTTTGAATTTCATAAACCTGCCCAATACAAGAAACGTTTAACTTGTAACACATGGCTGTGTGAAAATGAAACATATACTTTAATGCAAACCTCACTTTTCTAATGAAGGGCCAATAACTAACCTTTCACTGACACATGATTACAGAATCATAAACAGTCAATATCTCCAAGTTGCACAACATTTATTTATATACTCCCGACCAATTTTTCACAATCTAATTACAAAACATCTTTTGCAACAAATATTTCGAGTCATTTTGGCCAATGCTCAAAACACACGCACCTGCACTTTCTCCCTCAAATCACCTTAATCACAAATCAATTAAAGTCAGAAATCCATTAAATACCCAACCAACATTCCCACCTTAATTACTAAACCACACCGAACAGAAATCAACGACTTGCAGAGTATAAAATTCCTTACAATAACGAAAGAACAAGTTGCATCAGCTCCCTGGACGGCCCATATGTTTACTTGCCGTTCTTTTGTTTGTGTCAGAGACCGCGGCCTTAAAAAAGATGTCGCTGGGTCATTGGTTTTTGGGGGAGGGCGTCGTCATTTCTCCTTTTCGGTGGAGGGGCGTCGTGACCGGGGGTTTTCTGTGATAGGGTACACTTGATAACGATATGCGGAAGCATTTGAGATGAGAAATCTTTGACACACACGCAATATATATATATATATATATATATATATATATATATATATATATATATATATATATATATATTTAGATATATATGTATATATAGATATACAGACATATATCATATATATAATATATATATATATATCTATATATTTACATGTATACATACATACATACATACATACATATATATATAGATATATATATTACACACACACACGCACGCACGCACGTACGCGCACACACACACACACCCACACACTCACACACACACACACACACACACACACACACACACACACACACACACACACACACACACACACACACACACACACACACACACACACACACACACACACACACACACACACACACACACACACACAAGTAGACATTAGCAAGACTAAAAAGACAATGGGTAAGGGTAGATGTGTCACTTAAACGGGGAGAATGAGCTTGGTGATATACTCGCTGATAGAAGCCAAAGCCCCTGAATGAAATGGTCTGTCCAGAAAGGCATAAGGTCTTATAACAAACACTTTCTTCAAAAGAAACCACTTACCATTTCCACTGATCTAGTTAAGTTATGCCTGGCACTTACTTTATAGAACCTCGAGCAACTAGTGGCAATGGAGCACCAACAATATGAATTCAGTTATGGTGATCAGATAAATCATTTCTAACAGCTGTAATAGGTTGGGCCATAAAGCAAGGTCCAAGCAAATTTGGCCTTCACAATTCTCGCGAATGGCGGGTGACAAAGTATATTCAATAATAAATTGGGTCACATGGGCCACTGGAGGACTTGCGGTATTGAGCGCTGCTCCTGTTATTACTCTCGAGGATGCACTACCTCTCCTTAGGCCAATTATAGGTACTGTAAGACCCATTGTGCCTATTCCCTTGCCCTATGCCTCAGTCTTTTGATTTATTTGTGAAAATCTTTAGCTTTAAAATGTTCCAATAATCATTTTTATCCAGTGTCCAAAGATTTCCCCTAAACCTAGATGGGAGAGAGAAAATTACAGCAGGTGCTGATTTTATCGACCATTTTGGTTTTCAGGTGATAATTGCTCAATCTTATTCATATATATATATATATATATATATATATATATATATATATATATATATATATATATATATATATATATATATATATAACACACACAAAGTTGTCAAAGGAAGAAGTGTGGGATTCTGCAAGGGTGTAAGGGCAAGGTAGCGATTAGCAAAGGGAAAAAGGGGGTTTAGGGGCAACTAGATCACAGTTTAAGGAGGGACAGAATCCAGGGAAGGGGGCTGTTGCGACAAAGAGCCACATATTCCATCCGCTTCCAGGGGGAAACGGAAGGGTTAATGGGGAAGGAAGGAGGAATGATGCAGATAAAGCAGGGGGGGTGAAAAGGAGAAGGGTGGGTGTCGTTTGAGTGCAGAGGGAATGGGAGCAGAGAAAATGGACGATGGATGAAGAGTAGACATGTTATTTTGGGTCATGATCAGATCATTGAATGTCTTCGAGGGTTTCTAAAGTGGATTTGATTGAGGTGGTCTGACAAACAAAGGTTTTCTCATGAGGGGTAGAAGAGGTAGGATGAGGAGAGGATGTGGGTAGGAGACGAGATGGAGCGTTTAGATCACTGGTTCCTAACCTTTTTCATTTTGTGGCTCCCGACCAATATGTAATAATCTCCATGGCCCCTCTCAATGTCTGTCATCTTTTCAGATTCAATTATTATTTGTTACGGATAGTGTAATGGTGTCAATAACTGCAGGACAAGAACACTTTATGGAAAAATTCAAATTTATTGATATGTGACATATTTAGGTACTATCAGACAGGGACGTCATTTCAGTTTTTTCTTGGATGGGAGGACAAGTGTCGGTAGGCAAGCGATACGAACAAAATTGAAAAAAAAAAAATCTATTCTAAAGGCATTTTAAAGCTAGAGCTGGACCTAAGTAGTTGTAATTTAGATTTTAAAGTTTAAAAATGTGGTACTTAAGGGAGGGGGTAACCTAGAACCCACCAAATGACGCCCCTGACTATATGTGAAATAAAATTCAATTTAATTCGTCATATTTTCATATAGAATTTGCTTGGGAGAGGATGGGGTAGAAGGGGAAACGTAAGATGGATGATTGATGGATACAGGGGGATGTAGAAACATCTTGAGGGGAAGGGGGAGGGGGAGGGTGCAGTGAATGCAGCACTGGAATTGGGAGTAAGAGAAAAACCTCGTCGACGTGCTTCCAGTCTGGCCTCGCGTAATGTGAGGTCAAGTTTGAATCTGAGAGTTGCCGCCTCACACTCAAACTTGTGGAAAGGGCAGCCCCTTTAAAATACAATATGGGAGTCGCCAACATTGGCACATGTCAGACCAATCATTGTCGTAGACAGGGCAGTTTGTCGGGGAGATAGAGTAAAGTATTGTGGGAGGGATGAGGTTGGATAGGAATGGGTTTGCAAGTGAAGTCAATCAGGGTGTATAATGCTTGTTTAGGATTCGGATGTAACTATGACGAGGCGGAACGATCGGGCGGCAGCGGAAGGAAACTTTACCTACTTTTTTTAGAGGCATTGCCGCAAGAATGTTATGAGAGTAAGAGGTTTTAGAAGGGATCATACAAAAATCAATCCTATTTGGCTGGGCTAAACAAAATGCTCAAAATATTTGCAAAGGTGGAGGTAGTAGATGGACGAGGCCGTGTGGAAGAGGGAGTGGTGTTAAGTGAAGTATCATTGCGCAGAGTAGTAATAAAGAGGGATGGGGTAGTAGATGATGCAGATGATGTTGGGAGAGGAGGAATGTTACCTGGGTGGATGATTTCCTTGAGAAATGACCTGGGTGGATGCTTTGGACTAGACTGAAGTGATAGCAGGCGTTGAGGAGGGGGCACTCACACCCTCGGAAGTGGATAGTGGAAGGGAGAGAAGGAAAAGGAGAGGCGAAGAAGAAAAGATCATCCAAAATTAGTTGAGACCAGGGCTGAGGCCCAAGGTTGGGGTAATCACTGGCATTGGGCCTCAGTCTCCATCTCCTAAGCCCCACCAACAGCTACAATGGGCAAGGGATTGGAGGGGGGGGAAGTGTGTGTGTGTGTGTGTGTGTATATGTACACACACACACACACACACACACACACACACACACACACACACACACACACACACACACACACACACACACACACACACACACACACACACACACACACACACAAATTCATGGTATTTGCTACGCTGCTCACTTAAAGGTTCTAAATAAAAGGCAGTATGATATATTCAGTAATTTATTCATTACAGCTGTAATGTCCATTTATATATACATATACATATATATATATGTATGTGTGTATGTATGTGTATGTGTATGTATGTGTATATATATATATGTGTGTGTGTGTGTGTGTGTGTGTGTGTGTGTGTGTGTGTGTGTGTGTGTGTGTGTGTGTGTGTGTGTGTGTGTGTGTGTGTGTGTGTGTGTGTGTGTGTGTGTGACATTGCATTTTGTATGTAGATAAGTGTGTGTGAGTTTGAGTGTGTTTGTGTGTTTATGCCTGTGTGAATCTGAGAGCTTGTGTGTAACACCCAAATATAATGGGTATGTATATTCTTCCTTAACTTAGTTTATGAAGGAGCTGAGGATTTTATGAATGATATCCATGGTTATCTAGCAACTAGAAACAAATAAAATGATCTCGAAAACCAAAGAAAAAGAAAGATAGAAAGTATGGTCACTCAAGTGCTTGATTGCTGCAAAACTACATTACGACATTACCTCAAAAATTAATTAACATTTGTTTCATTACCTCAAGAATTAATTAACATTTGTTTCATTACCTCAAGAATTAATTAACATTTGTTTCATTACCTCAAGAATTAATTAACATTTGTTTCATTACCTCAAGAATTAATTAACATTGGTTTCATTGCCTCAAGAATTAATTAACATTGGTTTCATTACCTCAAGAATTAATTAACATTGGTTTCATTACCTCAAGAATTAATTAACATTTGTTTCATTACCTCAAGAATTAATTAACATTTGTTTCATTACCTCAAGAATTAATTAACATTTGTTTCATTACCTCAAGAATTAATTAACATTGGTTTCATTGCCTCAAGAATTAATTAACATTGGTTTCATTGCCTCAAGAATTAATTAACATTGGTTTCATTACCTCAAGAATTAATTAACATTTGTTTCATTACCTCAAGAATTAATTAACATTGGTTTCATTGCCTCAAGAATTAATTAACATTGGTTTCATTACCTCAAGAATTAATTAACATTTGTTTCATTACCTCAAGAATTAATTAACATTTGTTTCATTACCTCAAGAATTAATTAACATTGGTTTCATTGCCTCAAGAATTAATTAACATTGGTTTCATTACCTCAAGAATTAATTAACATTGGTTTCATTACCTCAAGAATTAATTAACATTTGTTTCATTACCTCAAGAATTAATTAACATTTGTTTCATTACCTCAAGAAAGTGCAACCTTCACTTTGGTGTTGAATGTTGACTCGATCTATATCAAACCTCCTTGACCTGCACTTTACGACAGCTGTTTTAGAACAAGCCTATTTCTAATGTACAGAATAACTTGTATAAGTGGTTCCATTACACAGCAATAACTTAAGTAGGCTGAAATTTTAGTGAATGTGAAACCAGAAAGGCTGAAAAGGAAAAAGGGAGAATGACACATAAATAATACACACACTATATGAATTTTAAGACCATAAATAATAGGAAACAAGAAATAATGACAATAATAATAATAATAATAATAATAATAATAATAATGATAATTATCATTATTATTAATGCTACTACTAATAATAATGAAGAAAAAATAGTGCTAAGAAGAATATCAAAAACATTAATACTACTAGTAATATATTATACTAAAAGCCTGTGAACTATTTCAGGATTTCCCAGCCTTCTAATAAAGCCTCAACTGCTGCAGAGCATGCATGTCTAATATCTCCATAAGCTACTTCTCATGCTAAATATGGCTAATGGCTGACAACAGTTTGCTCAATGATGTTAGTCTTAAAAGGACAGAGTGCTGAGAGACCTTCTTTTTGAGATATAAACCATTCAATAAGTAAATAGATTTCACACAATAATTTCTTATTTTTTAGACTATAGGAGAACCTTTCCATCTAACAATACCAATCAAATGATACAAGTACTTTAGTAAAAATGTTCCTATTTTGTAATATAAGAACTATAAATATAAAAAAAAAGGTAAGAATTCACTAATTTCACTGCATAAATTTTATGGGGAACAGGAATTCCTTTTATGCTATTATATTTTAAAGCATGAATATTACAAGCATCAGATCCATTCTCTATTTGATTGGAATGTTGAGCAGTCCATATTACAAACCAACTTTGTCTCGAAAATCTAGCGTTCACAAATGGGGTTCACTTGTAGAGGATAACCCGTCCAGCTGGTATGTAATTTCCATGATTAGTTTCCTTTACCTTCCTATCTCTTCTTATCCTAGTATTCTAGAATGTTTTGAAATTAGTATCTGCATATTATCTCCTAAGAAATAAAGGCATAAAAAAGACAAAAAGACAACTACAATCCAACTGCAATGACGTAACAACCAAGTTTAGACCTCTTAGAGTGATACTCATTCACAATACATTGCAAGAAAGCTACAAGTAATTGCTAAATTTCCAATACTGCATGGTTTTCCTTTTTTAACAGTTACTAAACACTAACTAAATAACAGGGATTTCTTTGTGCCAAGGCCACATACGTGACCCAGTCTCTTATCTGGCTACATCTCTAAAATTAGCATGAAATTAGATTAGAGCAACGGAAAGCTATCCAAAGCCCACTACTCTAACTGCTATAGAGAGAGAGTGAGAGAGAGAGAAAGAGAAATACTTGTAAGATAAAATCGGAAGCAAGTATAAGCTAAATTCATAATTCATTTTTTTTCACCTTGAGTACAAAAGTGCAATTACCGCATGTCCATTAACCAACATGCATTTTCATCAATTTTACCTGTTGGTTTCTTTTTTTGTTCTTTCCTGCTAAACATCACAACCTTCAGAAATGAGTATGTTTCATTACACACAAACACTGGAGAGGAAAGGCACGACGTGTATTGTAATTACCACTTTGTGTGTCTGGATGGCTTGAATAGACAAGTGCATGTGTATGTAGCTGAATACTTATGGATGAATGGATGGACAGAAAGATGTATACAGGAGTGCATAAAAAAAATAACTAAATACACTCAGTAGAAGATTTGAACATGAGAGGGACTGAATATGTAGAATCACAGATTGCAGTTATATATCTATCTGGATGGACAGTGGATGTGTATGACTGGGTGAACTGATCAATGAAGAGCAATTGAATTTATATGTCATCTGAATCACTGAATTCACTTAAACACTGTGTCTCACTGATAATATTACGCTTGATATATATACTCATCATCTGTCAAAATATATTCCATGATATCATGAATATTAAAACTCATGTACTATCAGTGAAGAATAAGTGAATCCTTGTTATCAGATACACACTAAATTCATGTATACTGTATCTCATTAACAATATACATAGTATACTTAATATATGAACTCATAACCCATCAAAAGCATGTCCTACCAATACATGAATATCATATCTACTGAACACAAACAAAGAAGTAGCTAAAATATATATATATATATATATATATATATATATATATATATATATATATATATATATATATATATATATATATCTGGGGGTCTAAACAGCCCAATAGCCTGCCAGTTACAGAGAGAAATTATTACAATTGTAATCATCCCCTGTCCTGTGAACTAATTCTTATAATGAGAACTGCAGCCTAATACAGGCAAGAGATTCTTGGGTATTAATTCAAAAATGAGCTTTTAAAGAATAAGATATAACACAGGATGGTTTGCTACAGCATTAATTCTCAAATTCTATGCAAGGCAAGTCATATCTAATTTCTGTAAGAAGATTATAACATAGAACTGAAGGGAAGTTTCTGCTTGTCCTTTACACATTTTCAAACTAACACGGAAACCCTATCATCATATTAAAACTGGATCAATGTACCTTGCACTGTACTCTTAATCTCAGAAGACTGGATTAAAAAATAAAACTTTTAGCACACAGTACAGGACATGTGTAGCAACACAAAATTATATCACATGTGTGTACCAAATATGTGTGTGTGTGTGTGTGTGTGTGTGTGTGTGTGTGTGTGTGTGTGTGTGTGTGTGTGTGTGTGTGTGTGTGTGTGTGTGTGTGCGTGTGTGTGCGTGTGTGTGCGTGTGTGTGCGTGTGTGTGCGTGTGTGTGCGTGTGTGTGCGTGTGTGTGCGTGTGCGTGCGTATGCGTGCGTGTGTGCGTGTGTGCGTGTGGGGGTGTGTGTGCATGTGCATGTATGTGTGCTAATTCATAAATGTATACCAGCATATGGTATATGTGTGTATTTTCTGAGTACAATATTATTGATAATCTATAAAAAATCTCCTAGATATCTAAAAGAGAATCATCATTACAAGTTTAAAAAAGTAGAAACCTATTAAACCTGACATTATCATATATATTTATTGCTACTGTTAAAAATTAGTCAGGTTACCTGTACTTAAAAAGTCATTTAAGTAGATCTTATCATATTTAAATATTCAATGCCTAAATCTAACATTTACAAAGACATAAAACTTTCTCTTATATTCTAGATTGCCACAAATTTTCTTACAAGGATTCTCTCTTTGGTCCTGATACATGAAAACATTACAAACTGGAAAAATTAAAATATCTGTATAACAGA
>NC_061857.1:6171349-6173849 GCF_019202785.1 Penaeus chinensis
GTGAGAGGAGAGAGAGAGAGGAGAGAGAGAGAGGATGAGAGAGGAGAGGAGGAGAGAGGAGAGGAGATGAGAGAGAGAGAGTAGGGGAGAGGAGAGGAGAGGAGAGGAGAGAGGAGAGAGTGAGAGAGAGAGAGAGAGAGAGAGAGAGAGGAGGAGAGAGGAGGAGAGAGAGAGAGGAGAGGGGAGAGAGAGAGAGATGAGAGGAGAGAGAGAGGATGAGAGAGAGATGAGAGAGAGGAGAGAGAGGGAGAGAGAGGAGAGGGAGGAGAGAGAGGGAGGAGAGAGAGAGAGAGAGGAGGAGAGGGGAGGAGGATGAGGAGAGAGAGGGAGGGGAGAGAGATGAAGAGAGGAGAGAGAGGAGGAGAGTGGGAGAGGGGGGGGGGGGGGGGGGGGGGGGGGGGGGGGGGGGGGGGGGGGGGGGGGGGGGGGGGGGGGGGGGGGGGGGGGGGGGGGGGGGGGGGGGGGGGGGGGGGGGGGGGGGGGGGGGGGGGGGGGGGGGGGGGGGGGGGGGGGGGGGGGGGGACGGGAGGGAGGGGAGGGAGGAGGAGAGGTGAGAGGAGAGGGAGACGAGGGAGGAGAGAGAGAGAGAGGAGGAGGAGGGGAGGAGAGAGAGAGGAGATGGAGGAGGGAGGGAGGAGGGGGGACGGAGAGGAGAGAGGAGGGAGGAGAGAGGGAGAGAGGGAGAGAGAGGAGAGAGAGAGGAGAGAGAGAGAGAGGAGAGAGGAGGAGAGACGAGAGAGAGAGAGAGAGAGGAGAGAGAGGAAGAGGAGAGAGAGAGAGAGGAGAGAGATCACTGACGAGAATAAATACAGTATATAATAAAGATGAAATGAATTAGCAAGCCCTTAAACTAAATACTTTAAACAGCATGCATGTGACATACAACAACATACCTAGTCCAGAGGTAGAAATGGTTAACTGTCAGATTACTACTGCGGCTAGTTGAAGAATCTCTCCTGTTTTTTGTGTTTTTCTCTTCAATAATACTCACATCTATGGGAATAAATACAATAATGGATAAATTTTCAAAACTCTAAGAGAGAAATCTTGAAAAAAAAAGGGTTTTGAATAAAGGGTCACATAAACTGTTGCAATTTTTAGGAAGCAATGCTGTACATTTTAAGAATTTCAGATAAAAATACTCAACCAAAAGGAGTACACTAACAAAATGAATAATGAAAACAAAGCAATGAAACAAATATTCAAAGAAAGTTAAATCTGTAACACTCAATGGTCTTTTCCAAACGTCTTTTTTGGGGGGGAGGGGGGCTGATACTCTGAGATACCGCAAAATGGCAAACACTCACCAACATCAAAGTTTTGATCTGGAAAGTTGATGATGTGGTTACTATCCACCAAGAGCTCCTGAGGGAAGCTGGAGCCATGGGGGAGGTTGCACTCACAAGCCCTATGTCAACAGTTAACAGCAATAATGTAAAATATAGCAGTGTTCTTGGCCCAATGCACACCCAACTCTCTGGAGTCCTTGCCATTCCCCTTTCTGACTCCTCCCACCTTCTGGAATGAGAAGGATAATCATTCATAAAAGTAAGTATAACATGGACTTGTAGAAATTATTTTAATAATGGCTAGCTAAATATTTCATAACTTTTATTTATTTCATGTATTCATGAGCACTTTTGCCTTATATAATATAAACATAATAAATAAAACATACCAAAATACATTTAAATGAATACAGTACTTTTTTTTCTCTCTCTCACATGTTGTATTAATTAATTATCATCAACTCGCAAAGGTAATACCCCACATGAAAAGTGTCCTATTTTCATTCATTCTGTTCATTACATACAAAAATTTCTTAGTAATAAATGGCTATGGGAAACTGAAACTATACCTTAAATACATATAACCAACATATAACGGTTAAAGGTTAGAAGAAATAAATGTGCTAGACATCAAAGGTCATATAGCACTATGGGAAAGTATTGTGGCAAAAAGGGTGGAAATGAGGTAATGATCAGGATAAGATGCAGTAGATGTCAAAGATTGTAGAATGCTGTAGGATAGAATATTAGTGAAATGGGTATAGAGGGGAAGCAGATGGAATACAGTGGGGATTGGTAAAAGGATGTGGTTAAAGGTTAAAGGTCAGACAGAGTAGATAGTGCACGAGCTTGGGACTCGGATGTAACTGTGAAAAGCTGTGAATGATGAGAACGGCTGCGAAAGGAACTTTGCCTACTTGTTTTTGGAAACATTGTTGGAAGAGAAGGGCACTGTCAGAGTATGGGGCTGTAGAGGGAATCACAAAGAATTGACCCCACTTAGCTGGGCCAAAAATGGTACTCAAAAAGTTTGCAGAGGTAAAAGCAGTAGAAAGATGAGGACAGGAGGAAGATGGGGTGGTATGGAGAAAAGTATTACTATTGGGAGGACAATAAGAATGAACAGTAGTAATAAGGGGGGTGGGGGTAGACAATGAAGCAGACTGTGCAGTAGAAGATGGAGTGGAGGATGCTGAGAGGGAGGAAGGTAT
>NC_061857.1:6203849-6206349 GCF_019202785.1 Penaeus chinensis
AGGAGGGAAGGAAGGAAGTGAAGGAGGAAGGGAGAAAGAGAGGAAGGAGGGAAGGAAGGAAGTGAGGGAGGAAGGGAGAGAGAGAGGAAGGAGGGTAGGAAGGAAGTGAGGGAGGAAGGGAGAGAGAGTGAAAGGAGGGTAGGAAGGAAGTGAGGGAGGAAGGGAGGAAGTAAGAGGGAGAGAGAATGGTGGGAAGGAAGGAAGGGGGAAGGAAAGGAAGAAGGGAGGAGTAGAGGCAAGGGAGGGAAGGAGGGAGGAAGGGCGGAAGGAGGAAATGGAAGAAGGGAGGGAGAAAGGAAAGAAGGGAGAGAGAGAAAGGAGGGAAGGGAGGAAGGAAGAGGGAGAGAGAATGGAGGGAAGGGAGTGGAGAGGGAAAAGAGAAGGAAGGAGTAGAGACAAATGAGGAAGGAAGGAAGGAAGGAAGGGGAAGGGAAAGAGGGAAGAGAAGGAGAAAAGAAGGAGGAAGTAAGAGAAAACGAAAGGAGTGAGGGAGGAAGTGAGAGTGAAAAAAGGGAGGAAGGGAGGGAGGAAAGAAGGGAGAAAGCAGTAGAGGGGGAACGAATAAGGGAATGGAGGGAGGGGAAGGAAAAAAGAGATGGAGGTAGGTAGGTAGGTTGACAGATAGACAGACAGACAGACAGATAGATAGATAGATAGGTAGATAGATAGATAGATAGATAGATAGAGAGAGAGAGAGAGAGAGAGAGAGAGAGAGAGAGAGAGAGAGAGAGAGAGAGAGAGAGAGAAAGAAAGAAAGAAAGAAAGAGAGAGAGAGAGAGAAGAAAGAGAGAGAGAAAAGAAAAGAAAGAAGCAAAAAAATAAAAAAATAAAATAAAAGAGAAAGAGAGAAAGAGAGAGAGAAAGAGAGAAGCACAGAGAGTAATGGAAGGAAAACGCCCCTTAGTGTAGGGTGAAAGGACTGACACTCTAACTAAGGGTTGGGAAAGGATGATCGTTTTAACTCAGGTAAAGAGACCGTGAAAGTTGTGAGAGATGTTGTTCTGGAATGTTCGTGCGTTCGTCTGAATGTTATTTCGGAGTAACTGTTTATCTATATCTGAGATTATAACAGTGTTCGTAACCCTTTTTTTTCATCTATGTGTTGTTTATTCTCTTCCTTTTCCCCTTTCTTCTCCTTTTCTTCTTCTTTTTCCTTATTTTTGTTTTGTTCTTCTTGTTCTTCTCTCTCTCTCTCTCTCTCTCTCTCTCTCTCTCTCTCTCTCTCTCTCTCTCTCTCTCTCTCTCTCTCTCCCTCCCTCCCTCCATCTCCCTCCCTCCCTCCCTCTCCCTCCCTCCCTCCCTCTCCCTCCCTCCCTCTCTCTCCCTCTCCCTCCCTCCCTCTCTCTCCCTCTCCCTCCCTCCCTCTCTCTCTCTCTCTCTCTCTCTCTCTCTCTCTCTCTCTCTCTCTCTCTCTCTCTCTCTCTCTCTCTCTCTCTCTCTCTCTTTCGTTCTCTCTTTCGTTCTCTCTTTCGTTCTCTCTTTCGTTCTCTCTTTCGTTCTCTCTCTCGTTCACTCTCTCCTTCGTTCCTTCTCTTTCTCACTCTCTATCTCTCTCTCTCTCTCTCTCTCTCTCTCTCTCTCTCTCTCTCTCTCTCTCTCTCTCTCTCTCTCTCTCTCTCTCTCTCTCTCTCTCTCTCTCTCTCCCTCCCTCCCTCCCTCTCCCTCCCTCCCTCCCTCCCTCTCCCTCCCTCCCTCTCTCTCCCTCTCCCTCCCTCCCTCTCTCTCTCTCTCTCTCTCTCTCTCTCTCTCTCTCTCTCTCTCTCTCTCTCTCTCTCTCTCTCTCTCTCTCTCTCTCTCTCTCTCTCTCTTTCGTTCTCTCTTTCGTTCTCTCTTTCGTTCTCTCTTTCGTTCTCTCTTTCGTTCTCTCTCTCGTTCACTCTCTCCTTCGTTCCTTCTCTTTCTCACTCTCTATCTCTCTCTCTCTCTCTCTCTCTCTCTCTCTCTCTCTCTCTCTCTCTCTCTCTCTCTCTCTCTCTCTCTCTCTCTCTCTCTCCCTATCTCTCTCTTTCTCTCGCTCATTCTCTTTCTCTCTCTCCCTTCCTTCCTTCCTTCCTTCTATCCTTCCTTCCTTCCTTCCTCTCTTCCTTCCTTCTTTCCTTCCTTCCTTCCTTCCTTCCTCTCTTCCTTCCTTCTTTCCTTCATTCCTTCCTTCCTCTCTCCCTCCCTCCCTCCCTCCTCCCTCCTCCCTCTCCCTTCTCCAACAGGACCTAACACCCAACCAATGGAAACAGAATTTACAGATCTCCAAATGTTTAGAGTTCCTCCCACCTCTTCTCCCTTCCCCCCTTCCCCCCCATCCCCCCTTCTCCCTTCCCCCCTCCCCCCCAAACATACACAAGCTGTCAGTTATGAAGGAGGAAAGGTATGCTAATAACAAAAGATGAGAATACGTTAGACTAAAGAGATAAACAGAAATGTGTGAGCTGAAACCCTGTCTAGTTTTTTTATTTTCTTAATTCCTTCATAGAAATGTCTCTTAGTGAAGGAACGCTGATTGATA
>NC_061857.1:6223849-6226349 GCF_019202785.1 Penaeus chinensis
TAGAGACATCACACACACACACACACACACACACACACACACACACACACACACACACACACACACACACACACACACACACACACACACACACACACAAACACACACACACACACACACACACACACACACACACGCATACACACACACACACACACACACACACACACACACACACACACATACACACTTACACACACACACATACAGACATACACACACACAAACAAACAAACGCATACACACACACACACACATACACACTTACACACACACACATACAGACATACACACACACAAACAAACAAACGCATACACACACACACACACACACACACACACACACTTACACACACATACAGACACACACACACACAAACAAACAAACGCATACACATATAAATCAGCATACTGCAAACACACACATACACAATGAATTGCAAATCACTGCAGTGCTCATTTTTCATCAGAACTTTTACCAGATGTGTAAATATTATTCTAATATTATTTTTACACCTGGAGAAGCGTGGGGTGCGAGTATAAATGTTCTTTTGGGTGAGCTTTGCTTAGTGTGGATATATTCATCTTTATCATTATTTTTTTATCATCGTTGTCATTGTCATTATTATCAAATAAATCAAATCATTATCTCATTCTCATTATCATCATTAAACCTTCATTTTTATCACAACATTTTGCTTTTTATTTTTTTATTCACTTGATTTAGGAAAATATAAGCACAGTTTGTACATATACAAAGTGTTGAAAATCCCAGTCAGAATATTTACCTTCCACCGCCATAAAGCTCACGATCACGACTCGACGCGCAGACAAAACAAGAAGGTCGAGATGCGTCGAGCGTCTGTTTTACCAAAATGATTAATTCCTTCCGTCATTCATCTTACCTTTTTGTTTCGGAACATGTGGTTGTGTTTTTTTTTTTTTTTTTTTTTTTGGGGGGGGGTGTTTTTTTTTCTTCTTCTCTTTTTTCCCTTTTTCGTTTTTTTTTTTTTTTTCTTAAGCGTTAGAGATTTGAATTACGTCCGTTTGTCATCGCTTCGTTCAAGATGTCTGTCAACTTGGTTCACTAACGAGGTGGTTGGGGATCTTTCTTGGACCGCTGACGCAAGCTGCTGCACATCTAGCTCCTCCACCTTAGTCTTGCCTCCACTGTCTCTTGTCCTTTCGTCTTCCACTGTTCTCCACCTTCTTCCACTTTCCTTCCTTCATTCTCCAACCCTCCTTTCACTTTCTTTCATCTTCATTCCCTTTTATCCACTCTCCTCCAACATCCTCCTCTTTCCTCCACTCTTCTCCAAAGTCCTCATCCTCCTAACCCTTTTCCACTCTTCCATCCACCCGTTCTCCCTCCTTCTTCATCCACTCTCCTTCTCCAAAACACGTCCGTCCTCACCTTGTCTTCACCAAATCGTCCACCCGTCTTCCACCCTCCTCCACATTCCTCCACCACACCTCCACCCTCTGTCCCTCCCCTTTCCCTCTAGCCAACCATCCCATCCACCAGCCTCCACTCGCCCCCTCCCCCACCCCCACCAACTCTCTTGCTCCCACGTTAATTCCTCTCTCTGTTCTCTCGTTCTCTCTCCCTCCCTCTTCTCCAACACTTCCTTCCACTCCTGTCTTATCTGCCCCGTCTACCCGTTTTCCATCCTCCTCCATACTTCTCCCCCACTCTGAAGCACGTTCTTGCTTCCTCCAACATTCACCATCACTCTCGTCGCTCCACCTTTCCTCCTTTTCCACCTTCTTCCTCCAACACACCTTCACTCTCATCCCTCCACCTTTCCTCCTTCCTCCACCACCCATCTTCCCCCACCACTCATCCTCCTCATCCATTACCTTCTCCCTCCACCTCTCCCCCCCCCCCCCCCCCGAGTGGTGTGTATCGCTTTACACCAGGTGCCCCCCCCCTCCCCCTCCCCCCGGACATGTTGTTTAAGAAGCTGCAAAGACCCGAGTCGGACTGAAGGCCCTCCCCTCCCCCCCTCTCCTTCCCCCCCTCTCCTTCCCCTCCCCCTCTCTCATCACTTTTCCTTCTCCTTCCCTTTCCCTCACCCTGCTCCCCCTCTCCCCGCCCTGCTTCCTCTCTCCCCGTTCTGTTCCGTCTCCCTTCTTATCCTTTCTTTATCTCCCTTTCTTATTCCCTTCCTCACTTTTCCTTTTCAACCCTTTCCCTCCTCCTCCTTCCTCTTCTCGCTGACTCCCCTTTCATTCTCTCTCTCCCCTTGCCTCCTCCTTTCCCTTTTCCTCCCTCCTTTCCACCTCTCTTTTTGCTCTGTCCTTCCCCTCCCACCCTACTATCTCCCTCCTACCCCTTCCTTCCCCTCTTCTCCCCCTTCTCCTGCCCTACCTCTCTCTACCAATTTGTTATTCCTATTCTTCCCATTCCCCTTCTTCACCTTTCCCGTTTTCTCTCTCCGTCCTTTTCCTTCCTTCCCCTTCCCTCTCCTTCACTTCTCTCTTTCCCAGTCCTTCCCCT
>NC_061857.1:6233849-6241349 GCF_019202785.1 Penaeus chinensis
TAATTGGGGTATTGAGAGTTGGTAGGTGGATGGGTGGATGCTTCCGGTGTTTATGACTGGGGGTATTGAGAATTGGTAGGTGGATGGGTGGATGGGTGGATGCTTCCGGTGTTTATAATCGGGGGTATTGAGAGTTGGTAGGTGGATGGGTGGATGCTTCCGGTGTTTATAATTGGAGGTAGTACTATTGTTATTGTTGTTATTGTTATGATTATGTTGGGTGTGATGATGATTGTTTGTTATCTTTTGTGTTAGTCATTGTTATGAGTGGTATTATTTTTTTTTTATTTGTCATTTCGTTATCGTTATTGTTAATATTAGCTTGTTATTATTATTGTCATTATTGTCTCGTTTTTATTGCTGTCATTATTATCCTGTTATTATTTCGTTCTCTGTCTGTCTGTCTGTCTGTCTGTCTGCCTCCCCCTCCTCCTCTCCTTCCTCTCTTTCTCTCCTCCTTCACCTCCCCTTCCTCTCCCTCTCCCGCTCACCCCTTCCCTCAACAAACACATAACAAGGGGAAATATTACTCAACAACCTAGGCAGAAGAAAATTTTGTTTACACAGTTGGATGTTAAGGGAAAACTTTGGGGAAGGAGGAAGGGAGGCAGGAAGGGAGGCAGGGAGGAAGAGGGTAGGAAGGGGAAGAAGGTGGGAAAGGGAGTGGAGGTGTCTATAGGAAATAAATGAGAGTAAGAGCAAGAGAGAGAGGAGAAAGGAAGAGAGAGTAAAAGAGAGATGGAGAGAGAGATGGGGAGAGAGATGGAGAGAGATGGGGAGAGAGATGGAGATTGAGATGGGGAAGAGAGATGGGGAGAGAGATAGGAAGAGAGATGGAGAGAGAGATGGGGAGAGAGATGGGGAGAGAGATGGGAAGAGAGATGGAGAGAGAGATGGGGAGAGAGATGGGAAGAGAGATGGAGAGAGAGATGGGGAGAGAGATGGGAAGAGAGATGGAGAGAGAGATGGGGAGAGAGATGGGAAGAGAGATGGGGAGAGAGATAGGAAGAGAGATGGAGAGAGAGATGGGAGAGAGATGGGGAGAGAGATGGGGAGAGAGATGGAGAGAGAGATGGGAGAGAGAGAGAGAGAGAGAGAGAGAGAGAGAGAGAGAGAGAGAGAGAGAGAGAGAGAGAGAGAGAGAGAGAGAGAGAGATGGGGAGAGAGATGGATAGAGAGATGGGGAGAGAGATGGAGAGAGAGAGAGAGAGAGAGAGAGAGAGAGAGAGAGAGAGAGAGAGAGAGAGAGAGAGAGAGAGAGAGAGAGAGAGAGAGAGAGAGAGAGAAAGAGATAGAGAGAGAGATGGGTAGAGAGATGGAGAGAGAGATGGAGAGAGAGAAAGAGATAGAGAGAGATGGGTAGAGAGATGGAGAGAGAGATGGAGAGAGAGATGGAGAGAGAGAGAGAGAAAGAGAGAAAGATAGAGAGAGAGAGAGAAAAGAGAAAGAGAAAGAGAGAGAGAGAAAGTGCGAAAATCGTGTGATTTATCTCCCTATTCATGTCATGGAATTACATATCTTATCCATGGAAACACAATATACATGCACATATATATATATATATATATATATATATATATATATATATATATATATACACACATATAGATAACAGTTCGTATTTTAATCTTATCTAGACTTCTCTTATAACGAAACTTAAATCTCCCTATTTTATTTTACAGCATGTGCAACAAAGGCGAGGTTGTCTGTGCTGTGAAGCTGTTCAAGACTTAGTACAGCACTGAGGTTTTTCTGCAATTGTGCAATATTTCAAAATTCTTTTTATGTTGTAAGTTTTCATTATTGTCATTATTGGTATTATTTCCATTATCAGTATTGGTTGTAGTTGTATACTTCATTATTGTTATTATTGTTTTACTTCATTATTGATAGAATTATTATTGTCACTATTATGCTTATTCTTATTGAGATTCTTATTAATTAATATAAAATCCTTTATATACATGATGCTTGATGGTTTACAATTATTTGGTTCTGTAAAGGTCACACTACTATTATTGTATATTTGATGAATAACCAATGTTTGTTGGTATAGATGAAAATCGATAATTCCATAAGGCAATATATACAATCATAATTTACGCGATAATGTTAAATCAAAATATTAATTAGATATTTTTCATTGTGGAATGATTTATTCTGATCTGTATTTTTTATTATTTTTTTTTTTTATCACAATGCACACATTTTAATCCAGCGATCTCTATGCTTTACATTGCCATTCAACAATAAGCAACGTACAGGAGATTTTTTTCATGTGTTATTTATGTTATTTATGATATTTAAAGACAAAACGAACATACAAGTGTTTATTAGTTGTTTGGCATCTCTAACAACTACATTTGTTTGCATTTTTTTAAACTGCATGTATTGTTTAAATTTTGTTTTCCTGTTTTATTTAAATTGATGGAATTAGAATCACTGCCATAGAACATTTATTTCACTCCATTACATTGCAATCACCCATGTTATATGTCACACAGAAAGCGTGACGTCATATGTACGTCATCAATTTCATTTCCATTGCCCTTTTGGCGGCCATGCTGGTCTTATGACGTCATGGCTGTGCAGTGACGTCACTGCCAAATTCTGTAACTTTATCTTCTACGATGAATATGCTGTGCGCTATTAATATTACTCGTTAGCTTTACGCAGTTCTAAGTAGGTATTTCAGTTATCTGATATTTTTTCCGGTGATAATTATATGTTTGAGGCGAGGCGGATGTCATCGAAAACGAACATGTTTAAAGATATTTCGAATGTAAGTTGGTTTACATTCGAGGATCAGGATTTAAGCTCTGAATGAGCGACATTCTTTAACTAGAAAAACAAGTTATGTTGATGTTTCTTTGTTTAAGCGTTGTGTCTTTTTTCTCTCTCTTTTTTTTTTTTTTTTTTTTTATGGCACAACCTGAGTGTACCACATTTGTGTAATTTATTATTATTATCATTCTCTCTCTCTCTCTCTCTCTCTCTCTCTCTCTCTCTTTCTCTTTATCTCTCTCTCTCTCTCTCTCTCTCTCTCTCTCTTTCTCTCTCTCTCTCTCTTTTCTCCCTCCCCATCTACTCTTCTCCTCCTAATCCCAATTTCCCCCCTCCTTCCTCCTCCCCCCCTACTCTTACCAACCTCCCCCCCCCTCCTTCCTCCCCTTCCCATATGCTCACAACAACAAACAGACGAGCCAATAAAAATGACATGAGGCAACTAACAGTCAAATTAAAAGAGATATAGGGCAGTATATAATTACAACATAAACTCGAAAACTGCATTTCAACACTACGTTCACTTGCGTCACACAAGGGGGGATGGGGGGAGGGGGGGGGGCATGACGTATGTTACTCGAGTTGCATTCTGCATTGTGTTCCAAAGACGAACATGCGTCGAAAGCAAGACAGAGATGCAGGACGTCTAGTATTTCGAGTCCGGGTCAATGGGGAAAGTTTAGGAGCCATTGGAGTTATATGTTATATATATATATATATATATATATATATATATATGTGTGTGTGTGTGTGTGTGTGTGTGTGTGTGTGTGTGTGTGTGTGTGTGTGTGTTCTCGCTGTTGAGTGTCATTATAGTGTCTTGGCAAAGGAAGATGATACAAACAGTTGTTTTTCATCGGTTAGTTATTAAATCTCGACTTTATGTGAAGGGGAAATGATCAATAACAGAAGTGTATATTGGTATAAAATCACACTGAGGAGAAACATCAAGGAGTCTGTTATTTTGCCGTGTACTAGAAGGAAAACCAAGATAAGTGACTGTTAAAGGGTACGTAAGCTTCACAAAAGACCTGTTGATTTAACTACATTTAAGTGATATAACACTGGCCTGTAGTATTGATTACAAAGACTGAAGGTGTTGAAGACACATTATCGCTTTTAAAGAATAGTAGTTTGAGAGCGACTAGCCGATTTTTTATTTTTTTATTTTTGCAAAGAGTGAAGAAAGAGCTCATATTATCTAGCAAAAAAAAAAAAAAAAATGCTATAATTGTCTTAGAGTTCTACTTTTAGAGGATGTCTTTTCATTAGCGTACTTTCAACATTATAACAAGTCACGTTGTCACAAACTGTCTGGAAAAAATAGAAAAAGAGTGTGTATACATGCAGTTTTTGAATGCCTGTTCCAGAACACGATAGAAGACAAGGCTCACCAAGATTCACAAAGTTGTTCACACATCCTCTCAATATTTCATACGACTATATAAACATCCATTATTTAAATAGTTCCCTCTTCACACAGTAGATGGCCATTACAGACGTGAACATGTCCCTCACACATGCGTCTTCTTTGAGCAATAAGAGGAATACTTCAATTAAACACCTAAACACAACTATTGGCTGAGCACTTTGGAAACAAGTAGTCTGTTGCACAGATAATCAGTTGAAAATAAAGTAAAAATCGACCAGATAACGATTATCATTTTAACGTATCTTCAACGTCTACGAAGATATAAGTATAAGACTTGGACATCATAAGCTGGATTGATCTTATGAAACTAACAAAAGACCTGAGAATGACTAATATCTCTAGGGCACTGGCAAAGTAGTTCTGCTGACCTTGGTTTATACTGGATGAAATGTGCTTATGGCCACAGTCAGACCCTACCCTCCGCACAGGTGTCCACACGTTTCACAGGTGTACAGAGCAGGTGAACACCATAGTGGGTAATTATCAATCCCTCTGAGATAAGGGCAGATGAATCATCACCCTTCATGGTGTTTATCTTTTCTGCACACACTTTAGACGAGGTGTACTGACGCCAGCGCGCGGGATCGATCCTTAACATGTTTCGCCGGGCTCAACGTGAGACTAGGAGGAGAAAGGTCATTGTGGCAGCAGTTGCTTAAGGTTGGGAAATGTGATCTTCACAAATATGCATTTATACTAAGACGTACAAATACTGTAGATACCCAATGTGTTGTACACATGTTGAATTTTGTTTTTCTTTTCTTTTGCGTGGCAACAATTACACTGAAGGTTAGAGAAGCAGTGCTCCCAACACTACATGTGGGTACAATTGTCACTGAGATTCATTATAGCTGGAATCATCTAGTCAATTTACAAGAGAGTAGGATATCCCTGACGGAAAGTAGCCCTGAAAAAGAAATTTGAAAAAAAAAAAGGAAACAGGACTTGTATAATATTTAAGAATATTAATGACACACCAGAGGGGCATTCCTTAATTCGTAATATGGTGGGAACCCCTTCTGCAAGCGATGAAGAACAGTTACGTTTTATACCTTCATAAGGGTCCAATGGAGACATCTAACGGCTTTATCCAGAGCTGACACAATAGGGGTGTTTATGAAGCCTCATGTGACACAAACCGGTACAAGTGGAAGCCCTTGTTCAAAAATTAAAAGGTAAAGAATCTCACATTCAGAAACCTATCAAACACAGGTCGCTTCATCATATTTTGTCCACTTGTTAATGCATGAACTCTTGTGAGTGAAGGTTTTTAGATTTAGTAACATAGTAAATTTATTTGGGACTTTCAGGTTGCTGGACCTAATACTGTATTCACAGACTTAATATGAGGGTGAAAAGCGACTATTGCAAAAGTTTTCTATATGCTATATCCCACGGTGCTGCCACCAGAATGTGAGGTGTTATTACACTATGGTGGTTACATCATCCTGGGAAATTGTGCAGTTATTTGTATTTAACTTTAGTGTATGAATGAGAAATGCACTAAAGTGGGATAGAGGACAAATTAACAAAAGCCAAGCAAGTAAAAAGGAAGGTTTAGATATTGGTTTTCCCTCAGCATCTTAGCAAACCAGCCTGACAGTGAGTTTGTCAAACGTGGATAAACTATTTTTCATCCTCCATAACTTTTCCCTCCCCTCCCCATAGCTCTCTCATTCTCTCTCTCTCTCTCTCTCTCTCTCTCTCTCTCTCTCTCTCTCTCTCTCTCTCTCTCTCTCTCACTCTCTCTTCCAGTATTATAAGTGTTTTGTACAGAAAGCAGTATAGATTATAACACTGTTTCAATAGGGTTGTATAATATACAGTATATATTTTCCTACCAATAGTTAGGGTCTTTAAACTGTCAAAACAAGGTTGTTTTTTATATGTAACAATGGAGTATATTGGTACTATGAATCAAGTTGTTTCAATATCCTAACTTCCACAACAAAGTGATGAGCTTTATGTTACGTATTCGAGTTCAGACATTCATTAACTGATGATTCATTTTACAACTGTTGTAATAATTTGTGGTAAGGAAGCCAAAAAATAGTTCCGACATTCATTAACTGATAATTCATTTTACAACTGTTGTAATATTTTGTGGTTAGGAAGCCAAAAAATATTATAAATGATATCTCGTTTTGTGGTAAGATTAAAAAAAAAAAAAAAAAAAAAAAAAAGTATACAAAGGAGAGTAAATACAGATAGAAAAAAATGCAACGAAACTCAGTCAATTGAAAGACAATATACAATCACGCTCTTGATGTGTACTAAATCAGTTTCATTACACACCTACGTTACCGATTATTAAAGAACGCTAATCTGTAACACTACATGTCATACAGATGCTGGACTTTCTTCTAGTTTCTAATCTAAAAAGCATGCAGTGAAAGAAAAGAAAAGAAAACAACGACGGAAAGACAGTATATTGATCTTTCACAGTCACTATTTCGGCAATTATGAAAGCAAGAAATCAGTCTGGATTCAGTAAGTATAGAGGTAACAGCTGGGACACATTGGTTGTACTAGAAGTTTATTGTATAAATACTAACGAGACTGAAAATCAAATAAAGGTTTGAAAGATACACATGCAGTGATAGCTAGAATTTGTGTGAATGTCATATAGGCATGTAAAGATAAGTCATTTTAATATGGAGATTAGCCATTTTGATAAAAGATTAGTCATTTTGATATAAAGATTAGTTTTGATACAGTCGTTATTTTACTGATTTCAGTAATTGGGCCGATTAGATTTTAATCAATGTCAAGCAGATGTATCATATTGTCATTTACACTGTAGCTTTTTATTATATAATAATGCAGGCTGTTATAGTTACCATGGCAGTTGGTATTAAATAACCGTTCGATCTCCATTGCAGAGCCTTCTATGTAATTGAGCATGATTCTGCCATTATTGTTTCTGGTTCCAACCAATTTAAGCCCGTGTTTGTTTTTTGTTATTTTCTGTATGTATATCTAGGACGGATTATTTATCAGTAAGAGAATAACTGCAAACTATCCAAATCTTTTGACGTCCCCAAAAGTCTATTCCACCTTGCCATCTCTTCACTAATAGTAGAATTGTAACTTACTTTTTTAAGAGTGAATCTGTCATCGTCGTTATTTCTAAACACATGTCTTTTACTTATTTATTTAAAGACACTCCGAGGAACTTTAACAACTACGGTAGGACATTTCTTCCGTTAACTTCTTAAATGGTAAAACTTCGCCTAGTAGACTAAATATCCAATAAATTACCAGAGAACAGGTGATTTCTAAGT
>NC_061857.1:6273849-6306349 GCF_019202785.1 Penaeus chinensis
AGGCAGTAGAAGGGGATGAAGAAAAGGAAAAGGAATGGTTAATGGGTAAAAGCAAAATAAATGTGCTAGACATCTAAGGTCATGTAGCACTATAATAAAAGGTAGTGAAAGGTGGTTGAGTTAGTGATTAGTTGTCAAAGCTGGGTAAAGGAATTGACGAGTGAATGGGTTAAAGTCGGGTAAGGTGATGTACAGGGGTTAAATCAAGTGAAGGATATACATGCGTTTGAGGAAGGAAAACAGGTTGTCAAAGCAGAAAGTGTTAGATTCTGTAAGGATGTCTGATAAGTTGGGAGGTCGGTGAAGGGAGGATAGGTGGGGGATAAGGATAAGTCCGATATGCGAAGCTGAGCTTCGCCCGGGCTATGCCAATGAGGGGAGCCCGGCCTGTGTCGACTAATGCCGACTCGCTAACGTGTGTCAGCTGGTGCTGACTCGTCTTAGTCCTTACCCGCCGTGGTGCCCAGTCACAGCAGTAACCTCCAGGCGACAATTGCAACTTCTCGCGCCTGGGCGGGGCGCGAACCGCCGACCCCTCGGATGAGAGGCCGACACGTTACCACTGTACTAGCCCGGAGGCTAAGTGGGGGAAAGCAGAGGTACAGGTCGCATCAAAACATGGGCATGACAACAGAATATGTGGAACTGAAAGAAGGACATTACAAAGGAAATATAGGGGTGGATCGGATTGTGACATCAGATAGGAGGGGGTGGCCAATGTGTAAGCGGGCGAGAGCCGTCTCCCAACGTCTGTTCCGATGAAATGGAGCTGACCAGGAGGAGATTGATAGTTTTACATAATGTAATTTATTAGTGCGGAGACTTGACCAGAAAGATTACCATCGATTATACAAGAAGGTCTTAAAGTATGGGTAATAATCCGTGGCTGGGATACGTGAGAAACGTGGTTGGTATGATGTGGACATAGTGACGTAGCGTGCTAGAGTATCTGCCTGTTCATTGCCGGGGATTCCAACATGGCTGTAGAATTTGATTGTTCTATGGCGCGTGGACAGGCAGAACAACCCGTTCTGGATCTTACAAACAAGGGGGTTGGTCGTGTGTATTGACTTTATGAGAGTTAGTGAGTTACGGGAGTCAGTAAAAATTGTGAAAGAGGAAGAGGGGATGGAGTATATGTGTTTTAGGGCAAAGAGGAGTGCATAAAGTTCTGTAGTAAGGACACTGGATTCAGGAGGGAGGGGGTATCTGAAAGTACGAGGTGGGAAGATTACTGCAAAAACCAGCACCGGAGGTGAATTTGGAGCCATCAGTGTAAACGTGAATACTGAAAAATGAATGGAGACATGGTCAAGGAAATGGGTGAGAAGGACAGTAGGAGGAATATTTGATTTTGGTGGGTTAGGGAAAACAGAGGAGCAAATACAGGGGTGAGATATAAGCCATGGAGGGACAGAATGGACAGAGAACGGGAGGGGTCGGAGATGGGGAAAAGGGGAATGGGAGAGGAGGGTATTCATGCAAGTGGAGCAAGGAGTAGGTAACCGTGGAGAAGAAGCAAAGGTAGGAAGTAGGGATCGTGGGATAGTTAGTATAGTGAGGGGAAGTTGGTGCAATCGAGCATAGCATCAGAGAGAGAGAAGGGTACGGCGTCGAGAGAGATGGTATGCCTGATTCAGTGCACAGGCTCTCAACTGGAGAGGAGCGGAAGGCACCTAGGGCTAAGTGAAGACCACCGTGATGGATTGTATCAAGATGGGCAAGGAGAGAAGTTGAGGCAGAGGAGTAGATATGGCATCTATAATCGAGAGTGGAGAGGATTAAGGTGACATGAAGATGAAGGAAAGTTTTTCGATCTGAGCCCCAGGATAAATGGGATAGGGTTTGTAAAATTCGGAGACGGCGGCGAGCTTTTTCTTTGATGTAAAGAATATTGTCTCGCCAGGATAGTTTGGAGTCAAAAATAACGCCTAGGAATTTGCCAGAGGAACGGTGTTGGAGTGGAGTGCCCTATAAGAAGAGTGGAGGTAGGGGACCTACACGTGTGCGAGAGAAAAGGATGGAGAAAGATTTGGAGGTAGAAAAGCAGAAGCCATGGTTTGTGGTCCAGGAGGATACTGATGATATTGCAGATTGAAGAAATTGGTAGAGATTTGGTGTGGATGTGCCAGAGGCATAGATGGTTAAATCATCAACATATAGTAATGAACGGGCTCCTGGTGGTAGAACTGAGACCATATAATTTACAGCAAGAAGGAATAACGTGGTACTAAGCACACTGCCTTGTGGGACGCCTTCAATTTGGGGGGAAAAAGATGTGGCAGATGCAATTTTGACCTGGAAAGTGCGTTGGGAGAGGAAAGACTTTATGAAGATACCCATGTTTCCCTGTATGCCTAGAGAGGACAATTGTTGAAGAATATGGTACCTCCATGTCGTATCATATGCTTTTTCTAGGTAAAAAGATATAGCTAGTGCGGATTCATGGCGTGCAAATGTGGATGTAATATATGTCTCAAAATGAGCAAGGGGGTCATCTGTGCTTCGGGCACGGCGAAAACCAAACTGGGAAGGAGAGAGAAGATTGTGAGATTCAAGATACCACATTAAGCGGAAGTTAACCATTCGCTCTAGTAGTTTGCACAAGCAGCTAGTTGGTGCGATGGGGCGATAGTCTTGAGGGAGGGTACCCGATTTATTGGGTTTCAGGAAGGGAAGGATAAGAGCTTCTCGCAAATGAGAAGGAAAAATTCCTGATGTCCATATGTGATTGTAAGTTGTTAATAGAAAGGATAAGGAGGAAGATGGGAGTTGTCGGAGCATACGGTAGTGAATACCGTCAGGGCCTTCATGAGTGTTGCGGCACGATTTAAGGGCAGCACTGAGTTCAGAGTAAGAAAAGGGAGCATTATAGGACTCAGCAGAGGATAGGGTGAAGATAATGGGGGTACGTTCTCTGATGGTTTTAATAGAAGAGAAGTGTGGAGAAAGGTAGAAGCCACTACTGACCTGGCTGAAATAATCACCCAGTTCATTAGCGACTTCGGGAGGATCAGAGATGAGGGTATCTCGATTATGGAGGACGGGGGCTGGATGGGGGGGGGGGGATGTTTGCCTGATAGTTTATGGATCCGGCGCCACACATTTGAGATAGATGTTGAGGATGTAATTGAGGAAACGTAATTTCGCTAGCTATTTATTTTACTATTCCTGATTGTACGACGAAGACAGGCGAATGCTCTTGAGGTTCGAGGAATAGCTGTATGGGCAGCTCTTAGGACTGTAGTTGTGAAACATTATATCATATCTGAAATGGATGAGAGGGAGGATGGAGGGATATGAATAGCAGAGTGTGAAGTGAAAGTACGCCAGTCGGCTCTATCAAAGCACCAGCGTGGGGAGTTAGGAAGTGATACATATGAAGTATGAGAAAGGAGGACTGGAAAGTGGTCACTATAGGGAAAGTGGTCTAGAACTGACCAATGGAAATCTAAATGAAAAGAAGGGGAGCATAGAGAGGTCTAAACATGAAAAAGATTGCGTGCGTGTATCAAAGTGTGTAGGGCGATCTGTATTTAGAATAAATAATAAGATCAGCTGTGGAGAGGAAGCGCTCTAGAGCTCGGCCACAGGTGTTGGTCATAGAATCACCCCAAAGAGTGTGGCGGCAGTTAAAATCACCAACTATGAGGAAAGGTGGTTGGAGTTGGGAAATTAGATTTTCAAAGGCAACAAAGTCAATGGGGTGGGAAGGGGAGAAGTAGACTGAAAACACTGTGATCCAGCGGCGAAGAAAGATACGAATAACTGTACAAGGGACAGTGGTTTGAAAGGGAGGTATGACAGAAGATGTTTTCTGGTTGATAAGTATGGACGAGACATAAAGGGAGTGTGGGGAAGAAACAAAATGGTAATTGGGGATTGGTATTGGAGGATGTGTAAGAAAAGTTTCTTGAAGGCATATAATGGATGGGTTATAAGAGGAGAGGATATGACGGAGGTCGGGTCTGTGAGAGCGGAAACTGCGTTGTTCCAATGAAGAATAATTATACTTCCGTTAATTTAGTAATAACGATTGTAGTACGTGTTGGAGAGTTTGAAGGGAAAGGTGCTAGAGGGTGGGATAAGGAATGAGGTTGGGAGGTGGGGGAGGTGGTGTTGTATCAGGAGGGGTATTAGGAGGTAGAGGGTCTGGGAAAGAGGGTACTTGTGATAAAAGGGATTCACGTGTGTATCCAGGGGGGAGTGGAAGGGATTGAGGGGATGGTAGGAGGGTTAATGTAGGTGGGGCTGGAGTCGGGGGGGGATGGGTTTTGTTGGGATGGGGTAAGAGGATTGGGTGTAGGGAGAATATGAGTAGGAGGAGGATGGATATCGGCAGTCACTTTGAGTGTGGAGGGAGCGGGAGTTGTAGAATTTGAAGGTGGATTAGTGTCAGTTTGGGACTCGATTATGTAGTTTTTAATATCTTCAAGAGTTTCTGTAATGGAGTTGGTTGGGGAGTTTTGCGAGTTTTCTCGTGTGTGTGTGGGGGGGGGGGGGGACGTTTATTGTCTGTTGCGGGTAGTGCGGGGAGGGAGAGGGGGAAGTGTTGGGGCTGTAGTAGTGATTGGAGTGTCTGGATTTAGGATGGCAAAAGAATTTGACTGGGGAAGGTAGGAGGTAGAAGAGGGGAAGTTAGATGGAGGAGGGGTAGGTTTAGGAGAGGGCGTAGGAGCTTGGGAGGTAGGGGGAGTGGCAGAGTGAGCGACATTACTGGAGTAGGGGGTAAGAGAAAAACCTCGTCGACGTGCTTCCTGTCTGGCTTCACGTAGAGTGAGTCCAAGTCTGAGAGTTGCTACCTCACTCAAATTTGTAGGTGGGGGCAGCCTCTATAAAATACATTATGGGGGCCGCCACAGTTGGCACATGTGATTGATTGTGCAGAGCAGTTTGATCGGGTATGGCCAGGTTGGGCACACAGTGGGCGTGTGCCATGCAAAATTGGTTGAGTCGAGGGCTGAGTCCCAAGGTTGGGGAGTTCCCCAGCATGCGAAATGCCATTAAGTTTTACTAAAAAGTTGGTGATATTCAATTGTGCCTGAATCCTTATTTCCATTTAATTGAAAGTACTTCTTGTGTTACACCTATATATTCTTCTGCAAAATAAACTACAATATTTTATGTATAATTCCCCCCCCCCCCCCCCCATACAAGTGCACATTTTTTTTCCTTTTCATTTTCTTTCATAGAATCACCATAACCTAAGCCACATTTGCACTTATGGATCAAATTTTACCTTCAATCACAGATATAAAGCAATTCCATAGATAAAGATTCATTTAGGGTGTTCTCAGGGTGTTCATTAACGAAAATAACACATACGTATAAACATTTAATCTATGTTTTTAAACAGTCATTGACATAACTACTTGTGTAGTTACAATTGTTTCTGGAACATATTAAATACTGAGATAGGAGGTAAGCACAATTTTTTCCCAAACCGCTGAACAGTTTAGACAAGAAAACAATATATCTTTGAGCCATAAACTTAACAAGGTAACTTTATAAATCAAGGAGCCAAAATATCAAAAGAACTGTTTAAAAAGTAGGAAAAGAAAAATAAAGAAAAAAGAAAAAAGAAAAACAACATCCACAAACTTTGTACCAAACACAAATTTCAAATACTTTCATTAATGGTACAACCAAAACTGTTATCTCATCTATTTACACAAACTATTATGTAAATACTTAAGAGGAACAGATTTCTCTTCCTATTTGCACCAAATCAAATGTTGGGGTTATAATCACCATTTTCTTTTCAGTCAAAAGTGGAAATGTACAAGTACGTATAACCCTAACAATATCTATGGCTGCAGTACATAGAACAAAATTTTATTTTTTTGTATTATAGCAATAACTTCTAAAAAAATACATTTTTTTTCGTTCTCCTATCTGACAATTTATAGCCCTAAACGACCTCCCAGACTGGACTTTCTCCTGTTACAGGTTCACAAACCAAGGAAATTGTTCACACTGAGACCTTGCTTGGGCTCACTGCACTTCCACAAATGCAAAGACCTGTAGCTAAATTATGGATTCGAACACACAAGAATGTGTCACTATCAGAACAACACTTCCTCATCACTTTGGAGTTCGCCACTTTATGTACTCTTCTTAAAATTCAACAAATAAACAACTCCCACACAGTAATGTATCTGCTTTGTAAATATATATATATATCACATGATCTTTCACACACAAACACATTCATGTGAAACCACTGGCAGAGTGTTGTGTGGCTGCATCTCTGCCCTTGGCCTTTCTCTACAGTTATCCATCACTCTGGGCAGCCCATGGATAAAGATTTGCCTGAAGGTGGGGGGGAGGGAGGTGCTTCATATGGGAAACTGTTCTATCAGTCCGAGTCAAATTTGATCGAGTTGACGGCCGTGTCCAACATGCCTCCTCGGTAAGATCCTTTCTTTTTCTTGTTCTTTTCATGACGGAAACTTTTTCCTCGAGTGTCCTTGAGGGTTCTGTAGGCACCTTCACCCCAACATCCTCTTGCACCTTGCTGAAAGGGGAATAGATTGTGGTGTTACAATGTATTCTGGTACCTCCTCCTTACACAGTAATAAAATAATAAAGATTCTATTATGTATAAGATATGAAACCATTTTTTCCCCATCCACACAGGGCAAGATCTGATAAGAATGGCCTGCTGTATGTTGTTTTAAGTCTTTTTCCAACTTATATTTTAGATTCACATGGACGAGAATTTAGACATCTAATCTAACAGAAAAAGGAAAAAGCCTGCTCTCCTTACCAATAATGCTTCACTCATAAATACTTTCAATTACACTATCACTTGCAACATAACACGGAACATTACCACAAAGAGAGAGAAACTTACTATCATATCTTGCCCTGTGTCTGGGAAGACTGCTGTTTAATCGAAAGTAATCTTCTTGTTTTCACCAGTTCCTTCTGCATCCATCCCTAGGCCTGGGCTCTTATTGAATCCCCCCCTAAACCCTCCACCCCCTCGTCCCCTATCCCCACGTCTCGCAAATCCACCACCATCCCTATTACCAAAACCACCTCTAGACCCACGGTCATTAAACCCACCATCACGATCTCCAAAGCTTCTGCGACCTCCAAATCCTCTTCCACGATCACTTCTGTTATTGAATCCATTGGTATCATCATCGCGATCCCCAAAGCTCCTGCGGTTGCCAAAGCCTCGGCCTCGTCCTCCCCTGAAGCCACCCTCTCCATCTCCCCTGAATCCTTCCTTGTCACCACCCTCTGCACCATTGCCATCATTGTTGTCCCCAAAGCTCTTGCGGTTGCCAAAGCCTCGGCCTCGTCCTCCCCTGAAGCCACCCTCTCCATCTCCCCTGAATCCTTCCTTGTCACCACCATCTGCACCATTGACATCATCATTGTTGTCCCCAAAGCTCTTGCGGTTGCCAAAACCACCACGCCCTCCTCGGAACCCGTCGCGGTCACCGCCGAAGCCGCCGCGTCCCCGTCGGAACCCGTCGCGGTCGCCGCCGAAGCCGCCGCGTCCCCCTCGGGACCCTTCGCGGTCGCCGCCGAAGCCGCCGCGTCCCCCTCGGAACCCACCCCGGCCTCTACCCCCCCGCCCTCTGTCCCTGTCACCACCAAAGCCACCAAAGCCTCCTCTGCCTCCTCTACCCCCCCTAGAGTCCCCCTTAAAGCCCAGGCCCGCACGGAATGGTCGGTTGCTGAAATCGTCTTCCTCCTCCTCCTCTTCTTCCTCCTCACCCTAAAAAGAGAAAGAACTAGGATAGTATTGTGGTTAAACAAAAAACAATGAATTACCTTGGCTTCAAAGGAGTTGTTAAACTTTGGGTTGATTTCGATTTCCTCTGCTCGCACCCTCCTGAAAGGCTCTTTCTGTAGAACGAAAAAACGATGAGCAAAAGAGTGTGGGGAGATCCTTCTCAATATACTCGGTCAAACACTCAAGTTGTTCACTGACGATATCAAGCAACTTACTTTAACTTTGCCACCCGAGGTATTGAGTGATGAATTCAGAGACCCATTCCAGGAAGTGTTATGAGAATTCTGCAAAGGCAAATTGTGTAATATATTTGGAAAAAGAAAAATAAGAAGGCCAAAGAGGTTTTTGAAGTTTTGCTTTAGACAGCACAGTGAGAAAAGTGTACCCTTACCACAGTAAATAAAAAAAAATGAGAAACATTGCATCAAGTGATATGAATAAAAAAAACAAACTAAGATAAAAGTTTTACACCATAATTATTACTACTGTATTTAGACTTGGGGGTGAAACATCAGTTTAAGATCTTTGGATTTCTTTTAGACTTATATGATTAAGGATATTATGGACCAGGTTCCTCTGTAAGAATTCAGATGTATATGCATCACATTGCATTCTCTCCTTAAACAAACTCTAAGCCAGAAAGCACATAGTTAAAGAAATAACTACAGCTTCAAAACACGAAGACAGGAAACATTTATAAGGCCTTTCTTTGGCCATGTCTAAACACCTGAAACTTTTTTTTTTTTCTTACACACACTCACTCACTCAAACACACACACACACACACTCACTCAATCAAACACACACACACACACTCACTCATCAACACACACACACACACACTCACTCAAACACACACACACACACACTCACTCAAACACACACACACACACACTCACTCAAACACACACACACACACACACTCATTCACTCAAACACACACACACACACACACTCATTCACTCAAACACACACACACACTCAAACACACACACACACACACACACACACACACTCACTCAAACACACACACACACACACACACACACACTCACTCAAACACACACACACACACACACACACACACTCACTCAAACACACACACACACACACACACACACTCACTCAAACACACACACACACACACACACACACTCACTCAAACACACACACACACACACACACACACACACACACACACACACCACTCACTCAAACACACACACACTCACACACACACACACACCACTCACTCAAACACACACACACACACACACTCACTCACTCAAACACACAACACACACACACACACTCACTCAAACCACACACACACACACACACACTCACTTCCAAACCACACACACACACACACACACACACACACTCACTCAAACACACACACACACACACACTCACTCAAACAACACACACACACACTCACTCAAACACACACACACACACACACTCACTCACTCAATCAAACACACACAGACACACACTCACTCACACACACACCAAACACACACACACACACTCAAACACACACACACACACACACACATCACTCAAACCACACACACACACACACACACTCACTCAAACACACACACACACACACACACTCACTCAACAAACACACACACACACACACACTCACACTCACTCAAACACACACACACACACACACTCACTCACTCAAACACACACACACACACACTCACTCACTCAAACACACACACACACACACTCACTCAAACACACACACACACACACACACACTCACTCACTCAAACACACACACACACACACTCACTCACTCAAACACACACACACACACACACTCACTCAAACACACACACACACTCACTCAAACACACACACACACACACACTCACTCAAACACACACACACACACTCACTCAAACACACACACACACACTCACTCAAACACACACACACACACTCACTCACTCAAACACACACACACACTCACTCAAACACACACACACACTCACTCAAACACACACACACACTCACTCAAACACACACACACACACACTCAAACACACACACACACACTCTCAAACACACACACACACTCTCAAACACACACACACACACTCTCAAACACACACACACACACACTCAAACACACACACACACACTCTCAAACACACACACACACACTCTCAAACACACACACTCACTCAAACACACAAACACACTCACACAAACACACTCACACACTCTACATATATATGAAATTTATGCCCACTAAATTAAAGCTGCCCAGCTCATAATCAGATTTAATTATGATAAATTACAGCTGTACTAAACTCTTCTGGGTAAGCTGTAGTTCAATCAATTCAAATATTTATAGGTCTACATTTCCATTTATTTTCTTTATGCACTGAAATATCATCAACTTGAAACTAGAACGGAGCTTAAAGGAAACCTCATCTCAGCCATACCTCTACTGCACCATTGGTCATCTTGGGTGCTGGAGTCTTCACAACTGGAGTCTCCTCCTCCTCCTCCTCGCTGGTGGACTCCTCAGAGCTAGACTCCTTTGCAGCTTTTGTGGTTGCAGCTGCTGGCTTGGCTGCTGGCTTGGCAGGTTTGTCATCATCTGAGCTGTCTTCTGAGCTGGACATTTCCTTCTTAGCAGGGGCAGCAGGCTTGATTACAGGCTTGGCAGGTTTTTCGTCAGAATCAGAGTCTGAGGAGTCTTCTGAGCTACTTTCTGCCTTCTTGGCTGCAGCAGCTGGCTTTGCAACTGGTTTTTGCACAGCTGGCTTGGCTGGCTCATCTTCATCTGAGCTTGATTCTTCAGAACTGGAGTCTGCTTTCTTGGCAGCAGCAGCTGGCTTCTGCACAGTAGCAGCTGGCTTTTTCACTACTGGTTTAGCTGGCTCCTCATCCTCAGAACTAGATTCTTCTGAACTGGAAGACTCTGCCTTCTTTGCAGCAGCTGGCTTCTTGGCTGGAGGGGCCGCCTTCTGAGCAGGTGTGGCTGGTTTCTTCACAGCTGGTTTTGCAGGTTCATCGTCCTCAGAACTAGACTCTTCTGAACTGGAGGATTCTGCCTTCTTTGCAGGAGCAGCGGGTTTCTTTACAGGAGAAGCAGCCTTCTGTACAGGTGTAGCAGGCTTCTTTAAAACTGGCTTAGCTGGTTCCTCATCTTCAGAGCTAGATTCTTCTGAACTAGAAGATTCTTTCTTTGCAGCAACTGGCTTCTTGGCAGGAGTAGCAGCCTTCTGTGCTGGTGTTGCTGGCTTCTTAACAGCTGGTTTAGCAGGCTCCTCATCTTCAGAGCTGGATTCTTCTGAACTAGAAGATTCTTTCTTTGCAGCAGCTGGCTTCTTGGCTGGAGTGGCCGCCTTCTGAGCAGGTGTGGCTGGTTTCTTCACAGCTGGTTTTGCAGGTTCATCATCCTCAGAACTAGACTCTTCTGAACTGGAGGATTCTGCCTTTTTAACTGCAACTGCTGGTTTTGCAGGAGTGGCAGTCTTCTTTGCAGGAGTGGCAGCCTTCTTTGCAGGAGTGGCAGCCTTCTTTGCAGGAGTGGCAGCCTTCTTTGCAGGAGTGGCAGCCTTCTTTGCAGGAGTGGCAGCCTTCTTTGCAGGTTCCTCATCCTCTGAACTGGACTCTTCTGAACTGGAGGATTCTGCCTTTTTAACTGCAACTGCTGGTTTTGCAGGAGTGGTTGCTTTCTGTGCAGGTGTGGCTGGTTTCTTCACAGCTGGCTTAGCAGGTTCATCATCATCAGAACTTGACTCTTCAGAACTGGAGGATTCTGCCTTCTTTGCTGCAGGCTTGCTAACAGGTGTTGCAGGTTTGACTGGCACTGGAAATATACATTATGAAAGATTTTAAACTCACAAATAAGCATTTTTAGCTATAAAACAGCAATTTTTTTACACAGCAATTCCAGGTAGAGAAAAACTAAAGCTCATACCAGCTTTGGCAGGTGCCTTTGCAGGGGCTTCATCTTCAGAACTGCTCTCTTCACTGCTACTCTCAGCCGCCTTCTTGGGAGGAACCTTTGCTGCTGCCTGAATTTAATATTCAAATGTCAGATCCAGAAAAATACTACTAAAGACCTGCCTAACTATGCAAAATGATATGAAAACTCTGAAAGTTTAACCAAGCATCACTGCACCAGCAAGACCAACAACAAGAGGGGTTGGAGCCCTTTACCTTGGGTGTGGCTGCTGCTGGGGCTGCTACAGCAATCTTCTTCTTGGGAGGGGCATCAGACTCATCTGAATCCGACTCGGAATCTTCGGAAGAACTTGTCTCTTTCTTGGGTTTTGCTGCAGCCTTGGGTCCTTTGCCATTAACAAGAGGGGTTGCTGCCTTCTTGGGAGGACTTTCATCCTCTTCTGAAAGTTAATTAATTTTCATCTATTAATATATCTCTTCACTTATTATTACCAGTATTCTTTTTATTCTTTTTATTCTTTCAAACTTTACATCCTTAAAACATATCACAGTATTTCAAATTGCCAATTGCAAGTCTCATTAAATTGTTAATATATGACTAAATGCAAGGCAATGATATTTTTCCAGTTCAGCTACTATCTTTGAAACACCTGTTAATGCTTTAGCATTCTCATAAATTAAAAGATCATTACCTGAGCTTGAACTAGATTCTTTACGGGCTTTCTTGGCTGGTGGGGTTTCAAAGCTCAGGCGGCGTTTGTTCGGTGAGGTTCTGCAAATAAAATTTCACAGTTAATGGAAATTTTGCTACTGTCTATCTTGTACACAAAATTCCAAATTAATTCTTACTAAATACAATAACGTTTCTGACAAAAGAAAACTAAAATCAACAAATTTGTTCTTGAAAACAGAACAGCAGCAATGTGTGCCATATAGAAACAATCCTTTCTACTTATTTTTTTAACATTAATCAGCTAACAGCATACTAAAGATAGCATATCTAAGGGGACCATTTTGAAACATGAAATAATACTACAACTTTAGACCCAGCATGATGCTCCAATATCAATTCAGGTATTTAAGGATTGCACACACAAAGAGCCTTATGCACCCATGAATCAATCAATCAACCAACCAATTAATCTCTTTCATGTGCAATCAATTCAATATTCATATTAAGAGAAAATTTCAAAGTATTTTTGTCTGACAGTTTTTGCTGCATTTCATCCAGTGTACAAACACCAGAATAGGGTTACACTGCAGGACTAAATTACTATGTCAATATCATTAACATCTCAGAACTAATTCTTGATATCATTGAGTTCAAAGATATATTAAGCAAATGTAGATATCACAGGATTATTACTGAACTATATAATGTAAGTGAATCCGCAAATGGTCCTTTATAGCTCAAACAGAAGATACATCACTTGACTTACTTGAGGAAATGTTTGACAATTTCTGTGACTGATGGAGAACTTTTTGCTAACTTTGGCTGAAAAGAAAAAAGAAAATGTAAGTAAAAAGCTTTCAGAGACTTCTTGACGCAAGTGATCATCAAGTGTTTTATGCACCTTGCTGTATTGATAAATGTAAGAATTTTATCATTAAAGAAAGAAAAAATATCAAAAGTAAAATGACAAAAACGGGGATTTCCTTGTAGGTGCAAAGCAACCAGCAGAATCTTTTCCCAATGAGGTTGGATTTATGAAGTTTATACCTGCAAGTTGTAAATCTAACCGATTTTATACTTCTTAAGCTATAACAATTTTAATCCACATCAATCTTTATAATTGTTAATCTGAGCCTCTCTGCTTCTAGATACACTCAGAAGGGGAGGCACTAAGACTTGTCTGTGGGAACATTTCAGGCCTCTTGTGCATCTTATGAAAGAAAAAGAAAAAGAAGGGGGGGGAGAGAGAGGGAGAGGGGGGAGAGAGGGAGAGGGGGGGGGGGGGGGGAGAGAGAGAGAGAGAGAGAGAGAGAGAGAGAGAGAGAGAGAGAGAGAGAGAGAGAGAGAGAGAGAGAGAGAGAGAGAGAGAGAGAGAGAGAGAGAGAGAGAAAGAGAGAGAGAGAAAGAGAAAGAGAAAGAGAAAGAGAAAGAGAAAGAGAAAGAGAAAGAGAAAGAGAAAGAGAGAGAGAGAGAGAGAGAGAGAGAGAGAGAGAGAGAGAGAGAGAGAGAGAGAGAGAGAGAGAGAGAGAGAAAAAAAAGTGGAGTGGGGGGGGGGGGCTATGAAATAATACCGTGGCCTCTTACTTTTCGTCCACAGGCAAAGTCTAGCGAACTTGCCTCACTCACCTACTATCTATAAGATCATACAAGTACGATGCTTTACACACTATGGCATTTCCTTCACAAGTTGATAAGAAAATTGCACAAAATGCAAGTAATACTTGGGAATATATATATATATAGACTACACCAAGGTAAGGAAAATCCACTGACACTGTCAAAGGGGAAATAAATACACTCGCTGATACATAAATAATCTGCACAGGTAAAGAATAACATCAGAAAAGAAGAAAGCATGTCATGCCCAATGCCACGGTCTTAGTCCAGAGAATTCTGGTGGGGGGTCAGGAGCAAAGCCCCCAGGTTAGGTAGGACTTTAAATCATACAGCAAAGTTTGTGGATACTTTGTAAATAATCACCAACTTGTTCCCTAATCCAGTCATTTGCAATGGAAAAACAAGGACAGATTTGTGCACATTACACAATGAGTAATTGGAATAAGAATCTGAATATTTAAACCTTGGAAGTAACAAAAAACTTCAAAATCCAAATTCATTAGATAAGCCATAAATATAATAGCATCCGAGCTCAGCAAAATACGAGTCTCTTGAGGATATTGTGTGCACGACAAAAGAGGATCATGGTGCTAATGCTCAGGACTGACCATAGGACAGACATGCTCATACATCCAATAATGAACTTTGTCAAACCTGGAGCCTTCACTGTGAGAGAGGAGTTGCATTAAGAGGTCATGGGTACACTAACATACTATATAGAAAACTGTCAACCCACAGAACCCACATATTTACAATGAAAACAATGAAAGCCTGAAGTTTTATATCATGAATTGATATACCACCTGGTATACATGGGGTGTATCAAGATATTTTGGAAATTGCTCTGTTGCACTTTTAATTTTAAACGGTACATGTTACCAAGTGTGATGCATAGAGATAGAAGGAAATGGACACTGCTATCTTATAGAGCATAAGAAAATAAGAGCAATAAACAACACAGATATAGCTGCAACAGCCTCATATTTAATACAAAACAAGGAAAATATTCACTGCCTATCACCACTCAGAGACGAAGTTCACAACACCCTAACACAGCCATAGTTATTAATGCTGCTGCCTCATATTTACCATGAAATGATAAAAATATCTGCTGTACAACACCACCACACAGCCAGAGTTTTTACTGTCATGTTTTCTGTAAGTAGGTATGAATAAAGGAGGGGGGGTATAGGGGGGAGGGCCTTTCCCCCACCTGTCTTGGATATAAATAGAAGGTAGGAAAGGCTAGGTTTGGATTTTTAGGTTTGCAGGACACACTGGTTTAAGGACTGTCTCTAGAGGGTGTGCCACTCTCGGTAACAAATACCTTTCCTGGATAGGCAACAGGTGCTGTTGATGCCTTGAGAGCCAGTTTCTCAAAACCGGGCTATCATGCAAACTATCATGGAATAAATAGAAGGCAAGCCCCCTGTACTCCTCTTATTAGCACTTCTAGCCAAATTACAGAAAATGTGACATTAAGAACTCTGGCTGTGTGAAGGTGTTGTGATAAGTAGTGGATATAAACAGGAGGTTGCTGCAGCTGTGCCCAAGTTGTTTATTACTTCATCTTATATGTTCTATAAGATGGCAGTGTCCATTTCCCTCTATCTTTGAGCATCGCTCTCAGTAATATTATCCATTAATCCATTTCAGTTACTCACATTGTAACATGCACAAATCTCATTTCTTTCCGTTGCAATTTGGTACTGATAATTATTTACAAGTAACCTCACCCTCTGAGACCAAGTCCCTATTGCTGCAGCTACGCCTGGGTCCTTGGAATCAAAAACCCTCCTAAACAGGGGGCTTTGTCCCGACCCCCACCTGATCACCCTATCTCCCTATGAAGGACTGCCCCGGAGGTCTACCCAATTGCCATGGACTCTCCACATGGACCAAAATATTACATGTTACTCTTCTTTCTTACTCTCAACTCACGATGGAAATGCCTTAGATGAAAAGTGTCTTATTTTCTGTTGTTCTATTCATTACTGGCAGTTTCCCTTGAACCACATGGCTGTGAGAGACAAACTATACCTCTATTACCTTGCGTTAATCTTGCACTAGGCAGGACCAAGGAATCCCATTACATGTTCATTCCCCAAACTACTTTTTCGCTATTACATGAGCAACAAATGTAAAATACACAAACAAACCATGCTGCCACTGGAGTAAACCAAAGAAATTAATTCAAAACCACATTTTCGTCATCGCAACTCACTCGAGCACAGGTTTAAGGTGCAAGGGAATGCCTCTTCCCTCCCACCGCTTAAAATCCCCTAACACGCGTAAAAGACAAGGCCAAAGGTCCTTCCGAGTCTCCATACCTAACCCTCGAAAGGCTCCCCCTAACCCTCGAAAGACTTCCCCTGACCCTCGAACCTCGCAGGCTACGTGCCACGCCGCCCCACGTGTGGCGCACGCGGGGGCAGACGACAACACCTCCTCGCGCTCACCCCCGGTCTCGCTCTCCCGCGCCTTAATTCTCCCTCAACGGCAGACCAATCTCTCCTCCACTCACCGGATTGAGCTTCTTTTCCACCGACTGTCCGAGAGACTTGTCCTTCTCACTCAAATAAGCGCACACAAGAGCCTTGATGATTCCCTCTTCCTCCGCCATGTTTGGTGTTGTGAGTGAGGCTGGACGAATAAGCAGCAGACTCGCTTCGGGACTGCAGGAGAGGCTCGCGCGCTAGCACTGGGGGCGATCAGGAGTGACTCGTTTGGCTCTCTTGGGAGTCGAGGCTCGCGCGCTAGTCGACGAGCGAAGGTAGAGTGACTCGTTTTGATATGTGGAAGCTCGCGCGCTAGCCTCCTGAGGGAGCGGGAGGGGATATGGGTTTATTTTATTTTTAAAGTAAAACAGTATTTTGAGTTCTTTACATCATATTATTTGTCCCAATTTTACCATCGATTAAATAGTCTCTATTTCTATGGAAGGGTTGTGAGTCCCTAAAAGATACGGACTTATAAACTTTTTTTTTTTTTTTTTTTTTTTTTTTTTTTTTTTTACCTGGGACAGTCGGTAGATTTAATATTTCTTTATATCGTGTGTTTTCATTCACAGTGGGTTTATTGGACTGAATATATACATATTGGCATTTACCACAGACTGTACTCAGATATTAGACAAAACACGACTGCCTGTTGCTACATTACAAAACGTTGCATGCACCCTTCTAAATGGTTTATTTCTATGGTTTCTATTATGTAAGTACGAGAACCTATATTTATATGTATTTATATGTACGCCGGTGATATAACTCGACAGTGGAAACGTTTCTACAAAAATGATTCATAGCGCGAGACATTTATTATCTTCTATCGCTGTTATCTTTTTTTTGTTATTTTGTCGTAAGTTATAATCATGGAAATATAAAATCTCTGAATTCCTGTAAATAAATACAACCCTAACGTGTGAACTATGAAGCTATTGGTTGGTTTCCCACCGTCCCACGTGGGAAGTGACAGCAGTAGTACACACACGCTAGCATACACCACGCCACCCCCCTCATCTCTCTCTCTCTTTCTCTCTCTCTCTCTCTCTCTCTCTCTCTCTCTCTCTCTCTCTCTCTCTCTCTCTCTCTCTCTCTCTCTCTCTCTCTCTCTCTCTCTCTATCTATCTATCTATTTATTTATCTCTATCTCTCTCTATGTCTCACTCATTCACTCACTTTTTCGGCCCACGTGGGAATTCAAATCTCTCTCTCTCTCTCTCTCTCTCTCTCTCTCTCTCTCTCTCTCTCTCTCTCTCTCTCACTCACTCACTCACTCACTCACTCACTCACTCACTCACTCACTCACTCACTCACTCTCATTCATTCACTCACTTTTTCGGCCCACGTGAGAACAATTTGATTTAAACCTGTCTCTCGCTCTCTCTCTCTCTCTCTCTCTCTCTCTCTCTCTCTCTCTCTCTCTCTCTCTCTCTCTCTCTCTCTCTCTTTATATATATACATATATATATGTATATTTACTTATATATATACATATATATACATGTATATATATCTTTCTCTATCTCGCATACACACACTCTACTTATCTGTCTCTGCTGACCACGTATCCAAATAAAAAAGATAAAAACAGTATTCCCCATTGAAATTTAACCATATGATACGAAAGACAAATCAGTTAAATTTTCAAACTTCAATTTTGAAACGATGGAAGTAATTAGAATAAAAATAAAAAGAAAACTCAACAAAATATACCCCCATCCAGTTCTCTAATAATAACTTTCAAAGGCCCCTTGTTAGAAAGAGTTGTAATAGTACACACACCTTACTTAATACAGCTATAAACATTCCTTTTTTTTCCTAAGGACTTGAATTGTCTCATGGAATGTCAATGGAATAATCACATCCACAAACGAAATGCTATAAATGCAGGTTTTTTTTTATTATCATTACAAACTTTTTCTAAACACTCCATATTGATTTTCATTAAATTCTGTTTATTTATCATATTTACAGGTTTGGATATATAAGTTCATTTTTATTTACTAAAAGTCGACATACTTAATTACTATTTGATAACTTTTTGTAACAAAATATGTTTAACATTTCTAAAAGTCAAACCTTCCGTTACAATGCCAATTCTATAAATCTCATCATCAAGAATGGACCTTGAACTTGAAAGTTTAACACTAATAACTAAAATCAAATCAAACCCGTTGACATCAGGATCTTTCAGGATCAAAACATCAAATTCTACACACTTCAATCAATAGAATTTACACTCAAGGTCATCAACTGAAGAAACTTGCCTTCGAGTTGGTGAGGAGGTATATCCACATATGGCTCTTGAAAAAAAAAAAAAAAAATATATATATATATATATTTCCTCCCCTTTCCTTGCTTCTCTTTCCTCCCTTTGGCTTTCCTTTCCTTGCTTCCCTCTCCTTCCCTTGGCTTTCTTTTCCTTGCGTCCCTCTCCTCCCCTTGGCTTCCCTTTCCCTGCGTCCCTCTCCTCCCCTTGGCTTCCCTTTCCCTGCGTCCCTCTCCTCCCCTTGGCTTCCCTTTCCCTGCGTTCCTCTCCTCCCCCTGGGTTTCCTTCCCTTTCCTTGCGTCCCTCTCCTCTTCTTAGCTTTCTTCCCCTTGAATCCTTCTCCTTCCCTTACTTCCCTTTCCCTGCGTCCCTCTCCTCCCCTTGGCTTTCCTTCCCTTTCCCTGCGTCCCTCTCCTCCCCTTGGCTTCCCTTTCCCTGAGTCCCTCTCCTCCCCTTGCTTCCCTTTCCCTGCGTCCCTCTCCTCCTCTTGGCTTCCCTTTCCCTGCGTCTCTCTCCTCCCCCTGGGTTTCCTTCCCTTTCCTTGCGTCCCTCTCCTCTTCTTAGCTTTCTTCCCCTTGAATCCTTCTCCTTCCCTTGCTTCCCTTTTCCTGCGTCCCTCTCCTCCTCTTAACTTTCCTCCCCTTGGGTCCCTCTCTTTCCCTTGCTTCCTTTTTCCGGTGTCCCTTTCCCCCCGTTGCTTTCCTTCCACCTGCTTGCTTCTCTTTCCTTGCCTCCCTCTCCTCCATCTGGTTCCCCTCTCCTTGTCTTCCCTTTCCTGTGTTTGGCTTCGAATGACTCTCCTCCCATGGCTCTCTCCTCACTCCCTGCTTGGCCTTGCATCCCTCTCCTTTCGACGCCCCCCCCCCCTCCCCCTCCCCCTCATTGGAATGGCACCCTCTACTCCTCCTGGACACCATTGACTCTCTGTCATTTTTTTTTTTTTTTTTTTGTAATGAAGCTCTGTCTATTAAAACAAAAATGAAAATAAATAGACCAAACTGCAGTACCATAAATGCACCAAAGTAGAAAAAACGATTAATGCCATGATAAAATATGCTCTAGTAGCATGTACAGACACAGTTGATGATGCTTTAGTGACAAACAATTCAAGTCCTGGAATAAAGGGGGGAATCGGTATATTAGATTCATAGTTTTCTAAAAAGAGAAAAGGAATACTCTAAATAAAGATTGTTAAGTGGAGTCCTAACAAGACTCACCACTAAACACAACAATATGGAATATATATGACAACTGCATCAAAACTGACGGAAGAATTTAGTACATTAATATACGCAGGTGACATAACAATAATCACCACGTGAAAACATAATTGAAGCCATGAGCAATTTAGAAAGGGGACCAAAGAAAAGGATAGAAAGAATGAAAGAAAGAAAAGAAAGAAAAACAGCTATCAAAAACAAGAATAGATAACGAAGAACTAGAATTGGATGCACTAACATGAAAGTGAGTGAACCACATTGAAAATATAAGAATTAAATCCCGAAACAGGACAACCTTAATGGAATATATATCCTCATACCGAGGGAGTAAACCGTGTGTCTATCTTGAAATGTCATAAGATTTACGTAAAACCTAATATGGAATATGATTTGTCAATATACAAAGCAGCGCATATGCATATCTTTCTCTCTATAAATGTACATATATATACATACATGTATATGCATATATATATATACATATATATATATCTCGATATAGATATAGATACACACACACACACACACACACACAAATATATATATATATATATATATATTGGTTAAGTAACTTCAAAAGTTACTTAACCATGGAACACAATCAGTCAAAATTCACGAGAACATATCAACAAAACAAATAGCATCTCTTGGTGTCCTAAGAGGATCTATATTGGACCCGATCTTGCTCGCAATATTCGCAAACGACCTGTCAACCATAGCTCTAAACTGCCTTCTTGTCCAGCACGCCGTATGATTCACCATTTCTTAAAGTGATTAAAAAAACTCGAGACGCTGGCATAAACAAAGGGATGTTTCGACATTAATGTTCTCAACATAAATGCGAGTAAAACGCAATGTATCTTCATAGGTAGTTGCCAAAACATTGTTAAAATACCTGTAAACACTACTGTAGGGGACTTGACGGTATGAATAGTTAGACTATTACGAAGGCGAAAATTCTGAGGACCCTAAGGAGCATACACTCTACGGGGTTTGCATGGGGTTTACAAGGCATGTTTAACTACGTGACGCTTAGAAGCAGCAAAAACTGGATGGTTGATGGAAAGAGAAGCTGCAACGAAGATGTCAGCATAGAGGCGGGGACAACACTTCTTCTGGGGGCACCGAGATTTAATGAGCTAGGAATTGTTTGCATGGAGGTGCCATTTCATTGTATATTTTAATATTCCATATAGCCACTCAAAATATGGCAATTAAAGTCTCCACTCTAACACCCAGAATGAGGCACCAGTATCAGTGGAAGATCTGAATTTCAGAAAAAAATCGAAATTATAGCACAGTCATGCCTCATCGTTTTTCTTTGTTTATTTTCAAGTAATTCTTATTTTTATGCAATCTTCTCATACACACCTTACTGTCTACTTAAAATACAGTAATTCCTCAGGTCTGTCTACCATTTTTTCTGTTGCGATTCATGATTGGTGGATTACAATGGATACTCAAAGTGAGAATTACCCCGGGTGAATATACATTTGAAGGAATGAATAATAAGCTGGTTCTTTTTCTCTTTTTATTTCTCCTAATAGAGAGTCTTCATATTAATCTTAATAAAAGGGAAAAGATTTAAAGGGAATCATTTATCTTTCCCTTTAAGTGATTTTCTATTTAAGGTTTGGATTTTATTACTCTCACACTCCTACTGTATTATGAACTTAATGAAGAATACAGATGCGATTTGTACTTTTTAACAGAACTTTTACTCAAGTGATTTATAATTAGATTTCCTGATGCTGATGACTACCTGAAAGTGAAAAGGAATTAGCTTTACATGTGATTAACTATTAACGATTCTGAAACAGCCTTATGGAAAAAGCTCAGGTTATGTCTCACCATTCTTTGTCTTTACAATCTCTTCAACCAACCAAGCTTTAAATTTAGAAATCTCAAAAACTAATAAGTACATTATCCCACACACAGACGAACTAAAATTGTTAAGTCCAGTCTAAAAGCAATTGCGAGAGTTGCTTACTCGTCCATAAATTATTCAGTGTAATTATCCAAAGTATTCTTATTAGCTCTTTTGGCGCTTCGTGTTCAAAATGAATTTTCATTAAGAAGAAGCATACTCATTACAAAGAAAGGTAACTTGAATTACATTTAAAAAATGAACAACAGACAAAACTAGAACAAAGAAATGGGGTAATAAATGTTTTTTTTTTTTTCTTCAGATATTTACACAAATTTTTCTTTCCATTATTCACAATACAACGCAAGATCGCGCAAGATCGCTTATGTCAAATTCAAATTGCTCGATTTATGTCGATGGCATCAGTTCTTTTAACTGGCTACTTGAGGACACATCATATTTGATACCAACAATTATCAGTCATTAGCTGACCAATTATGACCTCTAATGAATAATTCGTGTTGTGATTTTTTTTTCATCCTTATTTTTCTTAAAAAGAAAAAAAAAATCACAACACGATTTTTTTTTTTTATTAGGGGTCATAATTGGTCAGCTAATGACTGGTAATTGTTGGTATCAAATATGATGTGTCCTCAAGTAGCCAGTTATAAGAACTGGTGCCATCAACATAAATCGAGTAATTTGAATTACTCGATTCAATTACTCGCTCTCTCTCTCATTGCAAGTGTAACTGTTGTGATGTAGTCATCATTATATATATATCTTTTTATCTGATAATATACAGGTTTGAAATACGTATTTCTGCTACTGTCATTGTTAGCATTTCATCAAACACTCATATCAAATGTTTACTTACCAGTCGGAACATTTTTTTTTTTTACAGTAAGAATGGGCGATTAATGTATTGTTGTCAGTATCGCTTTCATTGTCTACGAAGAATCGATGTATCACAAACGCATTATATAGGTCGTTATTCTGTGCATCGATGCCAATCACTTTACATGTGTGTGTGTGTGTGTGTGTGTGTGTGTGTGTGTGTGTGTGTGTGTGTGTGTGTGTGTGTGTGTGTGTGTGTGTGTGTGTGTGTGTGTGTGTGTGTGTGTGTGTGTGTGTGTGTGTGTGTGTGTATGGGTGTGTGGGTCTGGGTCTGGGTGTGGGTGTGGGTGTGGGGGTGTGGGTGTGGGTGTGGGTGTGGGTGGGTGTGGGTGTGTGTGTGTGTGTGTGTGTGTGTGTGTGTGTGTGTGTGTGTGTGTGTGTGTGTGTGTGTGTGTGTGTGTGTGTGTGTGTGTGTGTGTGTGTTTTATATGTATGTATATGTATCTATACAAATATATATATATATATATATATATATATATATATATATATATATATATATAGGCCACTAAAGTCAAAATACAATGTCCATGTATTTCTCTTTCCTACTTTCACCAAATGTACTTACCTAAAAATAAGAACATCTGGTGTTTATTCCAACTTTCCAAAATTATTGTAAAAGCTTGAGTTTGGAAATTTCATTAACCAGGGAACAAATGGAAGGGGAGGGGGGGGGGGGTAATCAGATGTTGATGATTTTTTTTTTTTTTTTTTTTTACATGTTCCAAGATGTTCCTTATTTGGACATGTTCCAAGATAATGACACCACCCACCTTCCAGTGCATTAGAAATGAATATAAACTAATTTGTCCTGGAAGTCTATTTTCTACCACTGGTATAGAGATTTTGAGTACTTTTCAATCTCTCCCCTCCTCCTTCAAGGTAATTTTATCCATAAGTAAACTGATTTCACTCATTTATTTTTTATCCTCATGATTCGTGATAGGGTAGTTTATAAATTTCGTGTTTATATATTAGAATGGAAAATATATATCACTGTTTTCTCTTGAATGAGTACGTTTTCAGTTTTAAATTATATTTTATCTTATCCCAAAATGTATGGGATGTTGCAGCTACCCACAATAGACCCGAGTATAAAATAACATGTAAATATTCACACCAAGAGTGTACATAGAAGATTGTGCTAGTTATGGTTATACCTGTATTTAATTAACCTATAAATGTTTTGTGTTTATCTTCTACACAATGTTAAGAGCCTTGATCTCCTACTTATTACTGTTCTCTTATTTACAGTATATTTCAGCAGTTTGTACCACAATACAAAAAACTCCCTTTGGAAAGCTTGTGTTCTACTCACACTATCCCCTACTTACGGTAGTTCAAAGCCACACTCCTAATAAAAAATCTTTGAACCACCAATGTACCAATTAGAATGTATTTTCTCATGTTTACTATTTTGCTATTGTCTTATAAGACTAGAAGCTCCATTCCCTTTGTCTATGGACTTTTTACATTCCATTCATGAAATTCAGATTGTATACATTAGTTATATAATCATATTTCCATATTAGTTGCTAAAACAATCTACTTTTGCTTGGGATTTTTTTCAACGACATCTTCAACTTTGCAAGTGATATTTTTGTCAATTGACTATTACAAAATTTTCACTTTACATTTTGTAAAAGTGTGAATTCCAGATACTTCATTCAGTGCAAAATAAGTTTTAAACCTTTTGTATGTGTAACAAAAAAATAATATACATTTGTATCAGTGAACAGGTAAAAAAACCAGGCCATATATTTTTATGATTTTATTCCAATTTGTGAAGAAAAAGAAAGAAAAAAAAAGAAAAAAAATGAGGATACATATTTGAATAGTGAAGTGAAATGAGAGGAAAATAATAGCAGGAGCTATGGACCCTCTATGACTTCATTTGAATAAAAATGAAACAATAAAAAACAGAAAGGAAGAAATACTTTCCCAGGATCTAGATATTGTAGATTCTACTTCAGTATTCAGTTTGGTAACCATCTATAAAGCTGAACTCTGATAATGGAATAATACAAGCTAAAAATACAATATTATACATACCTAATATGCCTTGCCTTCTGTAAATATGTCCACTAGTATATTTCTCTGGTGGTGCTATTCAATGTGAATTTCAAACCCAGATTACTTCAAAAACAATAATGCTTTACCTGCAGAGAAAGCACACTCCATCTGCAGCTCATATAGTAATTGCCTATTTAAAATTTTATATACATTTACAACCATTCCTTCTTGATATATATATGATCCTAGCCCTACACTTTGAAACTGGCACACATATCACATTTCCCAATTACAATAGCTACTAATGCCATATTGTGAGGCTGTTGATTCCTCGAGCCAGGCAACTGATGTATTGCTCATTTTCATCGTAAGGTCAACACACACACACACACGTAACTTTACCCCACAATAGATACAGTTAACTACAGACAGGTAGAGTTATAATGCTTCTGCACTCTTTAAAATTTTTGACAACTAATATCAGGAACTCATTCTGGACATGCAAACCTATGATTACTATCACATCCCTACTCATCCTCTCAACTTAGTTACAATTTTAGTAGGCTTATCACATATAGCAAATTCTACAATGAAGAAAATGGAAGGAGAAAATAAAAGTAACATATAACTTTCACTCTATATGCTGTTGGTGATCTTGCCTAAGTGACTAATATGTAAAAAGATCTTTGAAAAAACAACAACTACTGAAGGTTTAATGAGGTTACCTTTACATTAACTATGTGAAAGTTGCTTTTGAGTGAAATATAACAAACTCAGTACTTATAAGAACATAATGTCTGTGAGTTTGATTTATCTTTTCTCAGAAGTCAAGTGAATGAGTGAGGAAGAAAATGAGAACAGAGAGAGAGAGAGAGAGAGAGAGAGAGAGAGAGAGAGAGAGAGAGAGAGAGAGAGAGAGAGAGAGAGAGAGAGAGAGAGAGAGAGAGAGAGAGAGAGAGAGAGTGTGTGTGTGTGTGTGTGTGTGTGTGTGTGTGTGTGTGTGTGTGTGTGTGTGTGTGTGTGTGTGTGTGTGTGTGTGCATATGTGTGTTAATGTGAGTGTGAGTGCATGTGCATGCATGTGTTTGAGTTCTTTCAGATATAACCTCTGAAGTACGCCAAATATATCAGTACAAAAATACATATTTAGATAAAAATTTGAATCAATATTTAATAACTTTGTGTATATATAACCTTACATAATCAAGAATGTATTCACAGTTGCCAATCTCACCTTAATTAAAGTCTATTTTAAGAGCAGATACTAAGGTCATATGCATTTCTCTTCATAAATTATTTATATTCACACATTATTATTACTACAGGCAAACAAAATGTTAATTCCTATAAGAATCTAAAAACTGTGCTATATAACAGGAAAATAAAGAAAGGAGTGAAAAAAAAGAAAAAGAAAGAAAAAAAAAATCATAATGATCTTAGATGCCTACAAGTTAATATATACTGCCTGTCAGCATTTCTCAGTTCTGTCTCATATACACACTTTTAACAGCTTTATTTTCTTCAGTAATGTCCAATGCAATACACAAAGAAAAGGAAAAGTCTGAATTTTTGCGTGAGGTTAACGGTCCACAGGGGTTGGTTCAGCTGTAATGCCTGCAATATCATGACACATTTGACATTTGTTTTTCGTGTATTTGAAGTTGTACTGAAGTTATACTGGTGGTTTGAAATACAACTTTCTCTACAATGTAGCTAAACACCATCAGCATTAGTAGAAACAATTGAGAAAAACAAAAAAGATAAAGAAAAAGAAATCTAATAAATCTCTCCACCGATGCAAATTTATTGAGGAAATTTCCAATAATGCTAACACCATCTAAAATGGGTATGTAATAGCTCCTATCTTTTTTAAAGTAAACTTCTTATCAGCTTAGCCAAATCTTAAGTCTGTTGCATCTAGTCACTGAAGAGAGAGAGAGAGAGAGAGAGAGAGAGAGAGAGAGAGAGAGAGAGAGAGAGAGAGAGAGAGAGAGAGAGAGAGAGAGAGAGAGAGAGAGAGAGAGAGAGAGTGTGTGTGTGTGTGTGTGTGTGTGTGTGTGTGTGTGTGTGTGTGTGTGTGTGTGTGTGTGTGTGTGTGTGTGTGTGTGAATATGTATATATACATATCCATTATATATATATATATATATATATATATATATATATATATATATATATATATATATATATATATATATATATGCACCTATACAGTTCATAATGACCAGAAAAATCCACACAGCCTTTTATAGCACAAGAATGTAAAGGTCTATCACTTTATGATCAAATTTACTGCACACCTTGTACAGATTAAAAAAAGAACAAAAGTAACGAAAGTTACAGTTGCCTACAAAGTAACAAAGAAATCAATTAATACTAAGTGAAAAACTAATAGTGCATAGTTGTGAGACAAATAAATGTGAATAAATGTAATGAAAAACCATAAAAAAGAGAAAGGAATCTGAGAGAGAAAGAGAGAGAGAGAGAGAGAGAGAGAGAGAGAGAGAGAGAGAGAGAGAGAGAGAGAGAGAGAGAGAGAGAGAGAGAGAGAGAGAATGAGAATTATATGCATAGATACAAAATGATAATGGAAGAAAATAAAGTAGAAGGTACATTTTTCTGTTTTGTTTGTTTTTTAAACAAACCACCTCCATACTACTATACACAGTTCTGGACAGACTTCAGATATATGTCCTTACCTTTTTTCATCCAATTTACTGATCTCTTCCTCTAGTGACCCTTTTAAAAGTTCTAAGTGAAACCCTTGAGCTGCTCACATCAGCCATCTAACGAGCTACCTGACTAAATTAGCTTTGGCATAACTAGCTTATGATTTGATCATCTTTGTCTGCTACTGCTGTGATAACAATCTGATTAAGCTGTACCATGGAAATCTGTCCGGAACTGTATTTCTGAGGCTGGCTGCCGTGAGCATAAGCTTCTCACAAGTAAACTCTGTCCTGAGTGCCTTGAGTGGTGTGCAAGCGTTGTGAAGTCATAGGTACCGATTCAGAGTAGCAGATTGTCTACATTTTTTTCATCACCTATTATTATTATTATTATTATTATTATTATTATTATTATTATTATTATCATCATCATTTTTCTTTTTCCTTATCAAAACAGGACTATAACATATAAGCATGGTTACAGCAGTGCATGTGACTATGGGTCTTTGTTTATTCAACTGGTCTTTTTTTAAAGTTTTTGTTGTAGTCTTCTGATAAAAAGGCCACTAAAATATTTGAATAAAATATATAGGTATCCTAAATTTCTATAGGAACATAACAGGAAAAGGAGTATTTATGAAAAATGACAGTTATACTAATAAAAATATAATAATAATAATGTCAGTAATACTGTAGTCATACCAACAATAATAATAAGAACAATGACAATAAGAAATTATATTACCATAACAATGATAACACATGAAATAATGATAATAATCAGAATTAAAATAGCAATAACAATAACAGATATTACTTTAGTAATATTATCAATAATAATAATCAAGATCAATAGAATAATAATAATCTTCATCATAATAACAATATCATTCTTACACTATTACTGAGAGTCAGTCTGCCTAGTTATCTTAAATGACTTTGGAAAAATAATAATGGTAATGATGTTATAAAAAAAAAAGAGAGAAAAAAAAAAAAACATTCATTTTCTCACTGTTCACCAAAAAGCACAAGGCAAAAACACAGCTGTCCTTTGTACCATCTGCCACAATTCATTCCCATGCTTTAATATTTGAACTTCTAATAGGCAATAGTTTCAGGCCTAAGGCTTCTAAATGATCTCCAGAAACCCAAAACTCGCTACAAGCATTCAAATGTCTTCTTTTATCTTGGGAATAAGTGTTGGGATGGTCTTCCTGCAGTTCTAGCCAGAGCTCCTGTATATGCAGTGTTGTTTGTGATGTGAGTCTTCTGAAACTTGTATTGCATGGGTCTTCATAATTTTTTTTCTTTCTCTTTTTGCGCTTGTAGCTTTTACATGAACAGTGAATAACCGAAATGATAATTGATAACATTTTACAATATAAGCTAACAAAGTTAAAGTTCATACCGTTTATGTAAATGAAGAAGTTCCTAGTTCATCAGAGAGAAAAAAAAAAAAAAACAATTTCTTTTTCATTTCAAAATTAATTCCACACTTGCAATTCATACAAAAAAAAAAAAAGGAAAATAGGTTAATGAATGGTCACTTAACAGTGACCATGCACTTAAATTGTGGGCATTAAATAAAAATCTAAAAAGGATGCTTATTTATCTTTTCTTCTTTCTAGGGGCTTTATCCTAGAGAGAAATAATACCTACTGTCTGAATGTGATACGATAAGCAATCAGGTTACTGGATGTTTTGTTAAAAAGTGGGTATGTACCTAAATGGATGATGTACCCAAGCATATAAAACCATGCTATGTAGGATGACATCTCTAGCGATGACCAGACATCTGGTTATGGCATCTAAAGAAGTGACTAGATTCTTTGATGATCATAAACATAGCTCAGATTTGGAATCTGACACAGTTGTGATGACTTGTCTTGATGTAACTTTGTGTGATGTGCATCGAGACAAGAGCTCCCAACAGTGGACTCCTCATCACTCACGTCACGACTGGTTCAGGAAGATAACAATCAACAAGTAGGCTGATGGATAACCTTCACAGACTGTTTGTGATGGCCATTTGGTAAGGTTCATACGTAGCAACAGTAAGTATGGTACCACCGGCGGAAGGGTCACTCGACATGAATTGGTTCAATGTCCAAACGGCCTTCAGCCTTTGCCTTGATGTAGGCTGCATATGCTGCCTTCTCTTTCCTTTCTTTCTTCTTATTTCGTACTTCATAGTCTAACCTGTAGGGGGGAAAGACATATAAAGGCTCTATGGCATGTGATATACAATGATATCTTTATGGAAAGGACAGAAAATACTTGTAGGTTTAAAATTTCAAAACAAACAAAAAGAAAAAACTTTTTACAACCTATATTACCTAGTTTGAATTTAACTGATAATCTAAGAGCTATAAAAATCAATACATCCTACAGCTATGATTATAATCTTCAAACAATGAATCAAAATAACAACTTACAAAAGGGTACCCCCTACCTGTGCTCAATGATGCGCTCAACAATTCTCTGGGTTGTCATGTCATTGCCTGAGTCCAGGATCTTAAACTTGTTCCTTCTCTTGGGCTCTGCATAGGGGTCAGACTCATCTGCATCAGGCATGATCTCAGACATGCCATGACACACTAGGTCCACCTTCAGCTGATCCATCAAGTCAGAGGTGACAGAATAGGGGGCTCCAATCACCACCTCACTCACATACTGTAATAAAGGGAATGATCAGATTTTGTAATGGCATGCCAAATGACTTTACTATTCCACTATAATAATAAGGAGAAAAAAAGGAAGGAAAGAAAGAAAGAAAGAAAGAAAGAAAGAAAGAAAGAAAGAAAGAAAAAAGAAAGAAAGAAAAAAAAAAGAAAAGAAAAAAAAAGCCTCAGCAAGACTAATTACTTCAAGCTAAATCTAGAAAAAAACAACAAAACAGAGATGATAATCAATTCAGCATCTTGCTTGCACATGTAAGCAACTCACCTTGCAAGCCAGTACAGAGAGCACACGTTCGTGCAGATTCATAATGGGATAGTTAGCACCTTTGTAACGGTTGACAACTGGGTCTGTGTGGAGGCCAACTATCAGGAAATCTCCCTCTTGCCTTGCCTTCTCCAGGAAGTCAAGGTGACCCACATGGAAAAGGTCAAATGCACCTGCCACATACACAATCTTGTCTCCTGACTGCGGAAGAAAATGTAAAGGTAAGAAAATAGTTTTCCTCTAATAGGATATCTAAGCTCACTAAAATATATATACATATGAGTGCTGCCTTAGGAAAGGCAAGCAAAAGAGAAGAGAAAATATTACCTTGGGTGTGAGTCCCGAGGAGAACTGCATGATTTTCTGCGTAGTAGGTAGGAACTGTGTAACACCTGTCCATGGGGAGCGAGCGCTGGCATCTGTGCCAAGACTGTCTGAGTGATCACGCCCCACAAGGTACTCTGCCTCTCCAACCTGTATTGGGTCAAAGGCAGATGAAGACATGCTATTAAGGCTTAAAATCTTCTGACAACAGTTCAACAAAAATACCAAAAATGAGTTTAAAAACTGGTGCATATTATTCCTGATGCTCTTTATCACAAACCCTTATAGTGATTCTAAGATCTCAAATAAATTCACAATACTCTATAGACTAAAGGTACAATCCTTGTTCTCCGCAATGCAAGGCTGCAAACACACTTGGCCTACCTGCTGGTGTTGTCTCGTCATGAGCAGCATCCGACCAACCAGGTCTGTCGTGCTAACTCCTTCAGTCCTGCGGCATTCCCTGACAGAAAGATATTTTGGTAAAGGGGAGAAGTTTCCACATACACATTCCATATAAACTACCATCTTAAGCAGCACAAACAAAGATATAAGTCAATGTGTAGATTTCTTACTTGTATCTCTTAGCTGCCTTCACTATGTGGTACGTGTCTACACCATCTGCAGTCATGGTGATGTCATCTGTAATGCAAAAAATACTGCATCTTCAACTTGTGATACAAATAGCATTACATAATGTATTTTAATATAATTATTCTGAGAGGGAGAGAAAAAAAAGGCATTAGTGCAAATTATGTATCATGATGCAATAATTACAAAATTAGGCACCAACACATGTAATACAATGAAACCTTTAGGAGTAATTATCATGAAACAGAGAAAGAGAGAGAGAATGAGAGAGAGAATGAGAGAGAGCGAGAGAGAGCGAGAGAGAGCGAGAGAGAGAGAGCGAGCGAGCGAGCGAGAGAGAGAGAGTGAGTGAGTGTGTGTGTGTGTTTGTGTGCGTGCGTGTGCGTGTGTGTGTGTGCGTGAACCAGAACTATTCCTTCAGATCTTACCTCCATGAACACAGAAATCACACTCGTATTTATCTAGTGTTTCCAGTGTGGTTACGTAAGGTGCTCCCTCCACCACTTCATCTACCCACTTGATTGCCCGGACCATCTTGTACCTGGAACAAACAGCTATCTAATTATCTGTTTTAAACTATGGACAAACAAGGAGAGGGAGGTAGAGGAAGTGCAAGATGGAAAAAAGAGCACAAATTAACAGGTAAACATAGAGAGAGGGAATGAAGGCACAAATCGCACGACTTCTATCAGATAGAGGTTTGCGCTAAGCCCATCCATTAGCATGTGTTATTTCAAAAGACTTCCAAATGCTTGATATTGCTTCATAGCATATACACAGCAATGTTGATGACTTTAAAGGAAAACTAGGAAAGAAGAACTGAGAAAGAAGAGTGGATAAGGTATGAACATTCAATTAGATGAAATAATTAATATTTTTCTGTACATAAGTCTATATAATCTGTCACTGCTTAAGCTGTGATCCTCAAACAAAGAAAATACACCGTGAAATAATTTCCTAAACTTCAAAAGCAATGACAAACTTCTCATACAATAATATCATATCATCAATCATTAAAATCTATGAAGTAATTTAATTTCTAAAAAAAAATTTGCCTCTATGTATTTATTCTCTTTTATTCACCCAAACGGCAAACGTGATCCCCCAATCTTACCTCTCCTCCTGGGTGAACACTGGTGGCCCCTTGTGCTTGGTGATCTCTTCATCTGTGTGTACACCAACAATCAAGTAATCCCCCATTGCCTTAGCTTGCCGC
>NC_061857.1:6318849-6321349 GCF_019202785.1 Penaeus chinensis
GCAGCTCGTACGATCCAGCCCATACCCCTCCCCTGCCCCCTCCCTCCCCTCCCGCCTACTCCCTCCCTCCCCTCTCCCCTTCTCTACCCCTCTTCTCTCCTCCCCTTATGCTCTCCCTCTGCACTTCTTCCCTTCCTATCCTCCTCCTCCTCTTGCTCCCTCTTCTCTTTCTTTCTTCTTATTCCCTTCTGCTCGTATCCCCCTCTTCTCTTCCTCCCCTTGTTCTATCTTCCTTCTCTTATTCCTTTTTTCTTCCCTTCTTATTCCCACTATCTCCCCCTTTTCTCACTTCCTCCATCTCCCCCTTCTCATATCTTTACTCTTCCTCCCATCTATCCCCAATCTTCTCGTCCCCCCTTTCTTTTTCCCCTGCTATCCCCCTCCTTCCCCTCCTTCTTCTCATCATATTCCATCTTCTCTCCCTCTCCCTCCCCCCCCCCTTCCTCTATCCTCTTTTCTCCTCTCCTCTTCCCTTCCCTCCATCATTTCCCCTAATTTTACCAAGGATCATACAAAACCGTTGCCAGCAGTAATTAGTCTAAATACAGTATGTATCTCATTACCTCTCTTCATTTACCTATTTCCTTCCTCCCCCCCCCATTCCCCCAACTCATCTGCCACCTGCACTTTGTTCCCCTCTCCTTACCCCCATTATCTCTGACCTCCCCCCCTCCCCCCCACGCGAACCTCCGATCTGTGTGGGTAAAATTTTAATCTTATCTGAATTAATTCCATGACTGTTCAATTTTTTTTTTAACAGCTTAGCGTCATCGAAACTGGAGTTTAAAACTGATGCGTCTGTGCACAGATCAGCTGTTTTTCACTGACTGTTTTGTGTGTGTGTGTGTGTGTGTGTGTGTGTGTGTGTGTGTGTGTGTGTGTGTGTGTGTGTGTGTGTGCGCGTGCGGGGGGGGGGGGGTGTTAAAGATCAGCTGTTTTTCACTCGTACGGAACACATATTCACTGGAATGATGTTTAGTAATTTTCGAGAAAAAAAATATAATCATATATTTTTCTCGGATTGTTTTACTGAGTCTCTTAAATTTTGTTTAAGTAATTATCATGAGTTTTTTTTTACTTATCGGTTTAGCACAATTTTTTTTTTCGGTTATAGCATCCTCTCTAATCTTACGCATTTCCTTTCCGATTCCCTCTCTCTCTCTCTCTCTTTCTTTCGCTCTTTCTCTCTCTCTCTCTCTCTCTCTCTCTCTCTCTCTCTCTCCCCCCCTCTCTCTCTCTCTTTCTCCCTCTCTCCCCCCCCCCCCCTCTCTCTCTCTCTCTCTCTTCTCTCTCGCTCTCTCTCTTTCCCAACTCTCATTCGCTCTCTCTCTGGATTAAACGTTACAGCATACCTACACGTCACTTTAAATAAATGATTAATTGTTAAACATTACTTGCCACACCTGCAACTGTCATTATCAGCTATGGACTGTGGAAAAGTACAAACGTGAGCACATCAAATTCTGATATAAAGAAACGTACTTTATCGCACGTACACACGCCCATACTAACTACATACGTACACAGCACCATATATTACGGGTAGTCGGATAGCATGTGCACATAACACGGGTTTTAATGTGTTAAGAGAAAGCCACGAGTGTATTCTGATAGCGTGAACTCGAAAGTAATTATAATACGAGTTGGCAATTTAGTACTGAAGGAGACAACGGAAAAATTGTATTGTCGGTTCACCAAGAGCCACAAATTTAATTAAGTGTGACATGGACTGTAACTACAAACATTAAACGTGGCGCGGGTTGTAACGGAATATCATTTCACGCCAAAGCCATTCAACAATGTCAAAATGACAAAATGATCGTCTCGCAACTTTTGACAGCCTGGAAGTTAGTGCTTAGGTTCTGTGGGTTCATCGAATCAACATGAAAATGGGACAAAGCTCCAGTAAGAGAAGTTCTGTGAGATAGCTCCAAAGTCCACCTGTTGTGCCTCTTTCTCGTCACATGTTTTCTGTTTCACTTTCGTTCGCTAATGTCTTCGAGGATGTCCGGACGCCAGTCTGTCCGCACATCCACTTTGTGGGCTTCCTTTCCCTCCAAGTGACGTTCAGCATAATCCCTTCTTGAGCTTGTTGCATAGTTCATAGTTCGAAATTCAACTCCTTTATCGGGTTCTCGGTGACGGTTGGCGGTAGGCATTGGTTGTAGATTTTCCTCGTTAAGTTCGTAACGATAAGCTCGGCTGAATGCATGTGTTGGTCTAAGGTCGACCTGTCTTCATCAAATTTTCAGTCTCTTATTATTTAGAGGTCCTCTAATTTCATGTGAGAGATGACTGTTTTGCTTACGTCATTAAGCTTGAGTAGTATTTCTTGTACTCATGTAGACTGTTAGCAACAAGCAGGATGACTCATGTACTCTCCCTCGCTTTTTTTCCCCCGCCTTGTTTCTCAGCCTGCGTCAAGACTGAGTTTCTGTGTGTGTGTGTGTGTGTGTGTGTGTGTGTGTGTGTGTGTGTGTGTGTGTGTGCGCGCGTGTGC
>NC_061857.1:6326349-6327945 GCF_019202785.1 Penaeus chinensis
CAGAGAGGAGAGAGAGAGAGAGAGAGAGAGAGAGAGTGAGAGAGAGAGACAGAGAGGAGAGAGAGAGAGAGAGACAGAGAGGAGAGAGAGAGAGAGAGAGAGAGAGAGAGAGAGAGAGAGAGAGAGAGAGAGAGAGAGAGAGAGAGAGAGAGAGAGAGAGAGACAGAGAGGAGAGAGAGAGAGAGAGAGAGAGAGAGAGAGAGAGAGAGAGAGAGAGAGAGAGAGAGAGAGAGAGAGAGAGAGAGAGGAGAGAGAGAGAGAGACAGAGAGGAGAGAGAGAGAGAGAGAGAGAGAGAGAGAGAGAGAGAGAGAGAGAGAGAGAGAGAGAGAGAGAGAGAGAGAGAGAGAGAGAGAGAGAGAGAGAGAAAGAGAGAGAGAACGCAAACGAAGGGTCAAAAGTACACACGCAGTGAGATGACGTAATCGACGAGATTAAAGGTACCACATTTTACTTGAAAACTTAACATGACTCGAATGAGAAATGTATCCCAGATATATGTCGTAATATTAACTTCTGTTATGAATTCTTTTTCCTCTAGGTTTTGCTTACAAAAGGTATTTTAACGAATTGCATCTCAAGAGGAATTTTGCTTCGTGGAAACACTATCGTGAATGTGTTTTTATTTCTTTTTCTTTCTCGTCCTTTATAAACTGCAGTAAAATCACCACTTTACAATGAGATTTGCATTAAACTTTTATTATAAAGTACATGTATATGTCTTGCTTCTACCCCCCCCCCCCCCAAAAAAAAAAAGAGGAAAAATCAAGTACAAGGAAAAAACGAATATTCACAAAAAGTTATAATAATAATATTAGTAACAATAGTAATAATAATATTAGTAACAATAGTAATAATAATAATAATGATAATAATAATAATAATAACAATAACAATAACAGTAATGATAATAATAACAAAAACAATAACAGTAATGATAATAATAACAATAACAATAACAGTAATAATAATAATAACAATAACAATTACAGTAATAATAATAACAATAACAATAACAGTAATAATAATAATAACAATAACAGTAATAATAATAATAAAAGTAACAATAATATCAATAACAAAAACAACGATAATAACAATGACGATAAATAAATTAAACTAAAATAACAGCTAAAATTGGGTGCGAGCAATTCAAAACCACCGTCTTTAACGCAATACCGACAAATACTCGTAACCCTTAGTGAACTCATGACAGCAGAGGGGTGTGTGTGTGTGTGTGTGTGGGAGGGGGGGGGGGGGGGTCCGTCGAGCTGGGTCACCTTGGTTCTTGGTCTCGGTCATTCCAGGCGATTCAGGGTCAACAGTGATGGAATTCTCCTTCACCTTAGTTCATAACTACGGTTGATATGACCTCGATCCCTTTGACCTGACCTGACCTGTCCGATTTCCTGATTAGTTCCACACATAATAGGACTTATGGAAGTGAGAGGCATATTTATTATCAATAACCTTTTCTCTATTTGTACTGACTATAACGAGAAGAGAGAGAGGAGATTTCGGAGATAGAGAGAAGAGAGAGAGAGAGAGGAGAGAGAGAGAGAGAGAGAGGGAAGAGAGATATAAATATATATATATAT
>NC_061857.1:6343045-6348045 GCF_019202785.1 Penaeus chinensis
GTCTGTTTCTTTGTTCATCGTTTTTTTCTCTAACAGTTTCTGTTTACCTGTTTATCTGTTTTGTGTCTGTTTTGCCTGTGATGTAATTTTTCTGAAATATTACTTAATAATGAAGTGTGTGTGAGTATGACTGATTGTGTATGTGTGTATGTGTACGTGTGTGTGCGTGTGTTGTGTGTGTGTGTGTGTGAGTGTGTGTATGTGTGTGTGTGTGTGTGTGTGTGTGTGTGTGTGTGTGTGTGCGTGCGTGTGTGTGTGTGTATCTATATCTCAGTCTTTCTCTCTCTCTTGACAAATGATAAGTATTTCCGGGTTCTATATAATACATTTTTTAACAAGTGTGTGTCTGCTTCTACAGACTGGTGTAGCGATGTAATATTGCACACATAACATATATGTCCAATAAATGTTGGATGAATGAATTGTTTGATAAATCACTGCGTTTTCCTTTAATGAATATGCATATAAACACATATGTAAACACACACACATATGTAATATATATATGTATATATATGTATATTTAGATATATACATGTATACATATATTTATATTTCTGTATATATATATCACTATGTGCGCAGCATGTTTATCTTCTGTTTGTATGATAGAATATATGTATGATATATATATGTATGGTATATGTATTAGTGATGAATGTCTTCATATATATTTATGTAGCTACGTATACATATGTATGTATGCATGTATCTATGTATATATGGATTATGAATATATGTGTGTAGTTCATGAACAAACCTGAAACAGGAAAAAAAAAAAAAAAATCAGTGCGATGTACACTGAAAAAAACTAAAAAAGAAAAAAAAAAAGAAGGGGAAAAGAAAGAAAAGACAGACAGAAAGGAGGAAAGAAAAATAAACAGAAAGAAAGAAAGAAAAAAAAGGAAAGGAGGAAAGAAAGAAAAAAAGCAAAATAGAGAGAGAGAAAGAAAGAAAGAAAAATAGAGAGAAAGAAAGCAAGAAAGGAAAATAGAGACAGAGAAAGAAAGAAAGAAAAAAAAAAATTGAGAAAGAGAAAGGAAGAAAACGAAAGTAAAATAAGGAAAACAATCATGCATAAGAGAACAGCTGATCCGGTTAGGATGGGGGCGAGTAGGTCAACAGGTGTTCAAAAGACAGATGTTTTCCTTTGTTTACAGATGTCTACATTGTGAAGCGACTCACAGCCACTAGACTCCAGAGCCAACAGCGTGTCTAGCCAGTCAGAAAGGCAGTTGTCTGAGGGAGTTCGAGCTCTGTGGTGGCGGCTGCTGGTGAGTAGTTTTTTGCTGTTATTTATACATGTATATATGTATATGTATGTGTATGTCTATGTTTTTGCTGGTGTTTATATGTATATATATACATATATGTGAATATATGTATGTATGTATGTATGTGTATATATTGTGGAACGTAGGATTACTGGGTTGGAAAGTTTCGGAATTCAGATAAACATCCTTTTGTTTGTCCAAATGTTTATGAGCTAATTACTGAAATTACAAAGAAACAACATAAAAGAAAACCATACAAACTAAATAGTTACACTTGCACCAAAGAATAATCATAGGATTACACAGAAATATTATACATGTTAATAACTAATAAATACATAACACTTAATATAAAGAATTTTAGTATTACAGCAATATCAAATCAGAGGGTAATTATTTCGACTCACCGGAAATTATGATTTCCGAGCCTGAACAATGCTTTAAGCTTCTACAGTAAAACGTAACATTCGAGAAAATGAGTTTTGTATTACGTATCGTGAGCTTATAATATTTTCCTTGACACGATATTAATAGTGACTAAAATGACATTAAATGAACGTATAATTATTTTAGTATCATAGTCTATCTTTGTTCGGTGAATTACAGTTACGAATACTGAGACCGGTGAATAGTAAATACGTAATGATTTTAGTTGTGTTCCATAAAAAACTCTTATAGAATATAAGAATAATGATTAACTTTCATGAAAATACTTTATCTATTGCGCATTATACTTTGTTGGTGTAATCAAACACGTTGATTTGCTTAAATAAAAATGCGCTCTGACTCCCTTCTGTGACAATGAAATGGTATAGAAAATGGGATGTTATGATTTGAATGGATAACTCAGATATACAACATATATCTGACACACACACACACACACACACACACACACACACACACACACACACACACATATATATATATATATATATATATAACATTACAAGTCTTACTGTGTGTAGTTTCTTTATTTATCAATACCCTATTTTGATGTGTTATACATACATATATACATATATGTGTATATATATATATGCACACACAGATATATATATATATATATATATATATATATATAAATAAATTTACATATATATTATATGTACACAAACACAAATATATTTATATGCATATATACATATACATATATATATACACACACAGATGTGTATATATATATACATATATATACATGTACATATGCATATATAAATATATGTGTGTGTATGTATATATGTATATATACAAAAATACACACACATATATATAATCACATATTTGCATATACATATATATACATATACATATAAATGCAATTATATATATGCGATATATATACATATATATACATACATACATACATACATACATACATACATACACACACACGTGTGTGTGTGTTTGTGTTTGCATATGTATATACATATATATACACATATATATTTATGTATATGTATTTATATATACACAAACACACACACACACATTTATGTATGTATGTGTGTGTGTACATATATACATATATATACATACATATATACACACACAAGTATATGTACGTATGTGTATATATATGTATATGCACACACTCATGTATACATATAAATATGCATATGTATATATGTATGTATATTGTATATATATATACATATATAAAAATATTGTATATATATGTATGCATATATTATATATGTTGATATATGTATGTATGTATATATATGCACACACACACACACACACACGCACACACACACATTTATATCCATACATTTATATCTTTTCTTTATATCTATCCATCAGTTGTAAATATCAGAGTATAGCACTTGTAGGTAAGATGAGTGTGTGCTTGTAACAGTGGTGACAATATCATAATTTTATTGCTAGTTACCGATGCTGTCGTTATTATCTTCATGATTATGGTAATGGTGATAATGACAATGACACTCATTTTAAGATAACAATGATGATAATGATAATGATAGTGGTAATGATGATAATGATAATGATAATACTAGTAATGATAATGATAATAATATTACTTATACTTTTGATAATAATGATAATAATACTGTTATTGGTGATAATGATAGTAATGATATTTCATTGATAACAATGATACTTATCATCCATACCATTATCATCATTATTATCGTCTTATTACATTATCATTATTAATGTTAACATCATCATTAATATTCATATTAATATTACTATTCATATTACTATTACTATTGCTGCTGCTGATCATGATGACGATGATAATGTTAATGATAATAATAATAACAAGGGTAATAGTAGTAGTAATGATAGCAAAAACAACTCTTAATAATAATTATATTATGCTGATAATAATGATATAATTAACAATAACAGGAGTAGCAAAAGTATCGATCAAAATGATAATAATGATGATCACACGAACAGCATCGGTGATTCCGAAAATGAAGCTAACATTACCAGAAACAATGTTGCAATAATCGTCATAACAGCATCGCCAACTTAAAACCACCACTGACAACTGAACGAATTTGTATAATATTTTCACTCGTACGAGGAACAGGTAACATAATTCTGTTTCCTCAAGGTACATGTGTAGGATTTAATCTTTAAATCTTGGGGAAACATGACGTGGAAACCGGTTTAGTAATTGTATTTTTCTCACTCTTTTATCCCCCTTTATTTGCATTTCAGATTCACAAAACTAACAGGGGATTGGTAGAACACTGTTGAAGATTAAGAAATCCTCGTATTTTTGAGGTAATCTGTGGGTAATTCTTCAGAATATTCATCTTCTAAAATACGAAAGATAATGAGATTTTCTGGTGCTTACGTGGAAAATCTAGACTGAATTACAGAAAAAAAAATACGACCTGAAAATAAACTATAACCATCCTTACAGAACAAAATCAGAGGGTCCTACTGTAGACTGAAAAAAAAAAAAAAAAAAAAATCGACATTTGGGCAGTCTTCCTCACAATGACCAAACAACCAGACCGTCCATATCCTTCTCTCTTCGTCATCTCCGTCTCCCTTATCATCATCGCCTTCTTCCCACTCTCCATCGCCGGGAAAGAAGAAGAACTCGCCCACGACGACGGAACAGCAGACGACACTCCCTCGCCGAACAAAACCGAAGACGAAGACCCTTTTCTCGCGGGGCTGAAGGCATACGAACAAAGATGGCTGGACAGGATCAACCGAAACTCAAACAAGAACAACCGAACGGCCAATTCAAGCTATTCCGACCTCGAACAACCGGACGAGGAATGGAACGAAGTGTCCGAAAAGGGGGAGGGGGAGAAGAACTGGCGAGAGGGTCGTAGAAGGTCGTTTTTAGACTGGTTCAAGGACGACCAGTGGAAGCCGCTGTTTGTCGACAAGGATTGCGGTACGTGGCTGAGCCGTGTGTTATATTTATTTATTTACTTATCCATTTATTTATTCATATAATTATTTGTTCGGTATTGCCTGCTCGTGACTGTTACTCTTATATCGCTTGTTTTGTTTGGTTGTTTTGCAGTCTTCATCTGATGACCTTTTGTTGTTATTGGTTAATTGATTTTTTTTATTTGCTTTATTTGTTGCATTTAGATGTTTGTGTGTGTGTGTGTGTGTGTGTGTGTGTGTGTGTGTGTGTGTGTGTGTGTGTGTGTGTGTGTGTGTGTGTGTGCGATATATGGATAGCTAGATAGATAGCTAGAGATAGATAGATAGAGATAG
>NC_061857.1:6350545-6353045 GCF_019202785.1 Penaeus chinensis
AACAATAATCATAATGGTTAATGGTTAATGATCGTGGTGATTATAGTAATAATCATAATGGTATAGTGGTAATAGTGCTAATAATGATAAGAGTAATAGGAATATCCAGAGTAATGATAATGATAATAATGATAATGATAATAAGGATAATGATAATAATGAGAATAACAATGATAATAATAATAATGATAATGATAACAACAATAATAATGATAACAATAATAATGATAACAACCATAACAATAGCAACATCAATACAATAATGCCAATAATAATGATTATGATAATAATAATGATAATAATAATGATGATAATAATAATGATAATAATGATTATAATACTACTACTACTACTACTAATAATAATAATGATAATAATGGTAATGATAACAGCAATCGTGATGATAATAATGATATAGATAATAAAAGTTACAATCATAATAATAATGATAGTAATGATAATAAGGATAATAAGAATGATAATCACGATAATAGTAAGAAAAAAATATAACGGTAATGATAACAATGGTAATAGTATTAGTAATAATAATAATGATAATGATAAAATAATAATTGTATTAAATCGTACCGTTTGGCCGAGAGAAATCCTGGGATTTAGGGGGCTTTACACACGTCTCTGTAAACAACAAACACACTAGTGATAATCAACAACAATAACATAATAATAATAATAATAATAATAATGATAATGATGATAATCGTAATGATAATATTAGTAATAAAAAATATAACATTAGTAATAATAATAATGATAATACTGATGATAATAATGATAACGAAAATAATAATGATAATGGTGACAATAAGGATATTGATAATGGTGATGATAATGATAATGATAATAATGATAACAATAATAATAATGACAATAACATATAATGATAACAATAACAGCAGTAATAATTATAATGATAACACCGAGCACAAGGCACAGAGAACTTCCTACATGAACATGATATACAAACCAGAATAACAAACCGTACATGAAAAAGCAAACCCACACAGTACATGACTATTCTACACAGGCAGAACCCTCCATATAAAGTCTTATTAACCGGAACTGAAAGCTATGGCAGTATAGATTTCTATGAATTTCAGGTAGCGCTCCTGTACAAGAAAAAATCTTTCTGTGGCGCTTCTATCATCAGTGACAGAGTAGTTCTCACAGCTGCTCACTGCACGGATGGGTAAGTGTTTTTGGATGGGATTATATGATATGGACACTTAGGGAAATGTATGTACATAAAGGACCATATGCTAGAACGAGACACTTGCGCTCCCATGTTAAGTATATCTGTACGCAGAGGTGAAGGGCATGTTAATTCGCACTGTGTATGGATGGATGGATTTTGCGTCAAGAAACTCCAACTCTCTCTCTCTCTCTCTCTCTCTTTCTCTCTCTCCCTCCTTCCTCTCGCTCTCTTGTTATAGAGTGAGTAAGTGAGAGAGAGAGAGAGAGAGAGAGAGAGAGAGAGAGAGAGAGAGAGAGAGAGAAAGAAAGAAAGAAAGAGAGAGCGAGCGATCGTGTAACAGAGATGATCCATGTCCATTGCAACAAATGCAGAAAAGGTATGAATGAGAATTAATATTTTCACAGTGCAAAAGATGCATGTCATCGGTTTTGGTTACATCATGTTTTTCTGACGAAGATACAATCGAAACGGGTCAGATACATCTCTTGCACTGTGAAAATATTTATTCTCATTCATAACATTTCCTCAACGGCTAGAGAGACAGAGAGAGAATGAGAGAACGAGCAATTGAAAGAGTTATGTAAAAAGATAAATAAAATAGAAGAAGACTATATGCAAACATAAACCAAAAACAACAAAAATACGTATATGTAAAAAAAAAAAAAAAAAAAAAAAAAAAAAAAAAAAAAAAAAAAAAAACGAGCACCATCACAGTCACAGAAAAGAAAATACAAAAAATAGAAAAAACCTATATGCAGACACAAACCAAACAACAACAACAACAAAAATATGCAAATGTAAAAAAAAAAGAATAAAATCATGAGTCGCATTACCCCACGTACCAAAAGCAGGCATCCCTGCCCCTGCTCGATCTGGTAATGCACTCACAGTGGCAATTCAAACATGTAAAAGCAGGAAGTCAAAGATCAAAGGATACATTACGACTGTGTTATGAGCCTCTATCTGCCATGGGCCTAAAAATGTACTCTGGAAAGCTGCGAATTCTGAATTTTTGTTGATTTTTTTTTGTGGTGTTGGGACGTTGCAGTGATGACATGCGGATTTTTGCTCTCCTTTGGTCTTTTTGTTCATTCTAAACTGATTGCAATTGGAGGCAGCTTTTTGAAATGGTAATTCAGAGATGATTTTATTAATATACGTATTTCCATAATGTCATGCTTTATATATGTGTCTATTTCATATGCTGGAGAAATATAAAAAATTATTTTACTGGACAGCTCGCATCTCACATGTCACTCATAGACTGTCAGTTGCCCATCAGCTGTA
>NC_061857.1:6413045-6425545 GCF_019202785.1 Penaeus chinensis
AAACACATGTATATGTATATATATATATATATATATATATATATATATATATATATACACATATAATATATAGGTATATATATATGTTAATAAATAAATACGTATATATATGTTAATAAATAAATACGTATATATATGTATATATATATATATATATATATATATATATATATATATATATATATATATATATATATATATGTGTGTGTGTGTGTGTGTGTGTGTGTGTGTGTGTTGTGTGTGTGTGTATATATATATATATATATATATATATATATATATATATATATGTATATATATAGATCTGTGTGTGTGTGTGTGTGTGTGTCTGTTTAACTATGTTAAAACATTCCATCACTCTCACTTTTGAAATTAATTGAAGGTTCAAAGGTTCAAAATGGTTTACGTGCCGCGTTAAAGAACATAAACAATGAAAAGGGACTAAAATGAAAAAAAAAAAAATCATTTTTCATCTCATTTATGTGATTCTAATGACGTTAACAATAATAATAATTATTTTTTGTATGCATTTCTAAGCTACTAATTTACAAATAAAATACTGTTACGAGATTGTGCTGTGATTTAAGGTGAAGTGAATTCAGTCATATCATTGTTGAAGCTTATCTTTAAACATATATTTTATAAGGATAATTATGGTAAAGACAAAGACAACATTTTGGTTATAATGTTATCGTTATTACTTGAATGATGGTAATAGCAACAACAAAATCATTTTGATTATAATGAAATTATTATCTTAAAGATGATTATGTTAATGATAGTAAAAATTATAACAACAATGATTATATGATAATGATAATGTTCATAATGATGATAATGATAATGTTCATAATGATGATAATGATAATGTTCATAATGATGATAACAAAAACAATTATAATATTGATGATAACAAAAAAATTATAACAATTATGATAAAGATGATAACAACAACAACAATAATAATGACATTAATAATGATAATAATAATGTTATCAATACTGTTAATGACGATGGTAATACTAATGATAATAATGATGATAATGGTAATAGTAATGATAACGTTCAACAATTATACTGAAAAACCTCAATTTCCCTTTACCATTAAAGCTTTCAACCAACGAACTTTTTACACCTGCGTGTCATTATAACTCAGAATAAAAGATAAAAAAGGATAAAAAAGTTTCAACAGGAAAAGTTTCATATTTTTTCCGACGAGAGATGGAGAGAGAGAGAGAGACAGGGGGGAGAGAAGAGAGAGAGTGAGATAGAAGTCGAGAGAAGAGTTAGAGAGAGAGAGATATGAGAATTTGATGATGATGATGTGTTGATTGGAGAGGATGATGCATGAGATTGAGTGACGAGAGACGATGAGATGAGAGAGGGATGGAGAGAAGAGGAGAGGAGAGAGAGGGAAAGAGAGAGAGGATCAGAGAGGGATGAGAGAGAGAGTGGAGATGGATGCGAGGAGAAGAGAGAGGAGAAGGAGAGACGGGGGGAGAGAGGGGAGATAGATTGAGAGCCGAGAGAGAGGAGAGTGTGACGAGAGGAAGAGATGATGTATGAGAGAGAGGTGTGAGCGGAGAGAAGGAGGAAGATGAGAGGAGAGATGGACTAGAGAGTGAGAGGATGAGGTGATGGAGGAGAGGAAATGAGACTGGAGTGAGAGAGAGGAGAAGAGGAGAGGAGAGAGACGAGGGAGAGGAACGTAGAGAGGGAGGAGAGAGAGAGGAGAGAGAGGGTGAGACGATACGAGATGAGGGGCAGATGAGGAGAGGAGACTGGAGAGTGAGAGATAGAGAGGGGGAGGAGAGAGAGAGAGATCGGGAGAGGGAGAGAGAGACCAGAGAGAGGGGAGAGATGGATGAGAGAGGAGGAGAAAGGGAGAGGGGATGACGAGATAGAGAGTGATTGAGAGAGAGAGGAGAGAGGGGAATAGATTAGAGAGAGAGACGAGAGAGTGGAGTGAAGAGGATGAGAGAGATAGTGAGCGATGAGTGTCGAGGGGAGAGAGAGAGAGCGAGAGAGAGATAGAGGAGAGAGTGTGAGAGACGATGATGAGAGAGGGAGAGAGAGATGGATGTGAGAGACGAGAGGGGATAGAGAAGAGATGAGATGTTGAGAGTGAGGATGAGAGAGCAGAGAGAGAGAGGAGGGAGAGAGAGGAAGACGAGGGATAGGGAGGAGAGGAGAAGGAGTCGGAGTGAGAGAGTGAGATGAGAGAGAGAGAGTGCGAGCGGAGAGAAGATTAGAGAAGTAGGAGACGAGAAGATGGGAGAGGGCGAAGGAGAGATGAGGAGGAGAGAAAGATGGCTGTAATGGAGATCTGAGATATGAATGAGAGAGGGAGAGAGGAGAGATGGAGAGAGAGACCGAGATAGAGTGAGGCTCCTCTCATGACCTTTGCGACGTGATGAGGAGATTGAGGGAGGTAGGGGGCGGAATTGAAGATGGATGGGAGAGAGAGGTGGAAGCGAGAGGGTTGTTGAGAGGGAGAGAGAGGTAGTGTGTTGGAGAGAGAGAATGAGAGGTGGGCGTGAGAGGGGAATTTGAGGGGAGAGAGAAAGAAAGAGGAGGAGAGCGAGGGGGAGGAAGTGGGGACAAGGAGAGGGAGATAAGAAGAAAAGAGCTGTATGTGGGATGGAGAGACAAGAGAGGGGAGATGAGGAAGAGAAATAGAGCACAGAGAGAGAGAGAGATGACGGAGAGGAAGAGAGACGATGGTGGACGAGATTTACGATTAGGAGAGAGAGTGGATGAGGAGGTTGAGAGGCGAGAGGAGATGGAGACTGGACGAGGCTGAGATGAGGTTGGGAGAGGGAACGAATAGAGGAGATGAGAAGTTAGAGGAGAGATGTTGGGTGTGAGTGAGATGGAGACTGTCGTGGGAGACGAGGTGAGCTTACTGGAGGGATGAGAGTGATGTGAGAGGAGATAGAGAGTGATAGAGAGAGAGAGACGAGAGATAGAGTCGAGTAGGTGTGATGTAGTGAGGTGGAGAGATGAAGAGTGAGATGAGGGAGATCAGAGTGTCATGAGGGGGGGGAGAGAGAGAGAGTTGATGAGAGAGATGGATTAGTAGAAGGGAAGGGTCTTCTTTCTTTCCCCCCCCCCCCCTCCCCCCCCCACACCCCCCCCCCCCGCCCCTCCCCCCACCCCCCCCACCCCCCGAGAGATAGTGTTGATTTTGATTTGGAATGCCGAAATTGGACGAGGAGACGAGGATAGAGATGTAGAGGAGATATGAGAGACCGAGGATGAGAGCGATAAGGCGCTGTTGTTGGACATTTTTTTTATTTGGTTGAAGTTGGAGGAAGGGACGATGGATGGAAGGCAGGTGTCTGATTGGAAGGAGGAGTAATGAAGTCGAAGTGGGATTGATCTAAGAGAAGCTGGAGATTGGAGGTTGATGGAACAAGGGAGGGGAGGTAGATAGAAGGCTATGAATCTTATTGAGTCCAGGTTGGAGAGAAGCTGAGTGAGATGATAAGAGAATGAGTTCTCTCGGAGACGATAAAATTGGAGAGATAGAGAGAGGAGAGGAAAGTAGGAGAGAGAAAGATTGAGCGAGGAGATATCAATGAGATTTAGAAAAATTTATGTATGATGAGAATGAGAGATTGTATTATTTTAGTCGGTTTCCGCTTATATCTACGTCAGAAATACACGTTGAAAATTTGTTATAGAATAATGTATTTCTGACGAAGATAAAATCGCCAATTAAAATCACTGTTGTATTGTGACGATATTCATTCGCATTCATACCTTTTTCTCACAATTCGTCAATATGGGAATACGGTTCAAAGAATTAAAATATTTCTCTTCCTTGTTTGGGACCTAAAGGAGAAAAGAAAAAGTAAAGGGGAAATAAGAAAGAGAAAAGTAAAAAAAAAAAAAAAAAAAAAAAAAAAAAAAAAAAAAAAAAAAAAAAAATAAAAAAAAAAAAAAAAAAAAAAAAAAAAAAAAAAAAAAAAAAAAAAAAAAAAAAAAAAAAAAAAAAAAAAAAAAAAAAAAAAAAAAAAAAAAAAAAAAAAAAAAAAAAAAAAAAAAAAAAAAAAAAAAAAAAAAAAAAAAAAAAAAAAAAAAAAAAAAAAAAAAAAAAACAAAAAAAAATAAAAAAAAAAAAAAAAAAAAAAAAAAAAAAAAAAAAAAAAAAAAAAAAAAAAAAAAAAACAAATAAAAAAAAAAAAAAAAAAAAAAATAAAAAAAAAAAAAAAAAAAAAAAAAAAAAAAAAAAAAAAAAAAAAAAAAAAAAGAAAGAAAAGAAAAGAATGAAAGAAAATATCTCCAGAAATGAAATCAACCTGGTGATAATAAAAATAGACTTAGCGAATATAATATTTTCTTTCCCATATTAATCCTAATTTTTCTTTGATATTATATCATTTTAAGTATTTGGACTTCCAGCAAGAGTAGTCGAAATTGTTTCGATTTATATTTTCCTCACGACTTCATACTAAACTTTCAATTAGACCAAACACTTTTTATGCGGGCATTGTCTTCTGTTGATTAAAAATGACAATACTACTTTATCTCACTTTTATATCTGGCTCTCTTCCTCTCTCTTTCTCTTCCATTATTATTTTCTGTCTATCTTGTATATTATGGTATGTCTAATTGATGGTGTGAAAATTGAGATGATAATGATTGTAATGAGATAATTATGATAATGATGATGATGATAATGATAAAAAACTAATGATAATAAGGAAAATAACAATAATAACAATAATAATTGATAAAAGTAATAATAACAATACCGATTATGATAATAATGATAGCTATTATTGCAATTATCATCATTATTATTATTGGTTATTGTTATCATTATTATTAGTAGTATTGCCATTATCATTATCATAATAATTAAGTCATTAGTATTATTACTATTATTATTATTATCATTATTATTGTTATTATCATCATAATTTTTTTATTATTTTAGTTTAATCATCATTATTATTTATATTATTATTATTATCATTATCATTTATATTATTATTATCATTATTATTTATATTATTATTATTATCATTATTATTATTAATAATATTAATATTACCAATTTTATTTGTATTATTATCATTATTATCATTATTGTTAATATTATTATTATCATTATTTTTTACTATTACTATTATTACTATTATTACTTATTAATTGTTAATTATATTATCACTATTAGAGATTTTATTATCCATTACTATTACCATTTATTATTATCATTATCGATTTTTTTATTTCACTATATGTTATCTATTGTCATTTATTATTCATTATTTTTTTTTATTTCATTATTACTATCATCATTTTCGTCATATCAGTCATCATTCTTAATGTGATCATCATATTAATCATTAGCAGCAGCAGTATCATCAGAAAACAAAAACATATTGGCTGGAATATTTTTTTTGTTAAAATAAAAATTAAACCGAGGAGAAGGGAGGGACAGAATGAGAGGATGAAAATTGGAAGGTAGATTGAATGTGTCTGGTGCAGAGCTGAATGGCGAGGATGCAGAGAGTATACATAGATTGATGGAGAGACGAAAGACATCCAGTGCGCAGCTTACTCACGTTGAGAGAGAGTAAATTAATATAATATTTATTTTTCATCTGGCATTATAGTATCATGCAATTGATTTCATATCTTATGTTTTTAAATGTATATGCATAAGTATATATATTTATATATTATATATATATTATATATATATATATATATTATATAATTAGAAAATCGGTTTTCAGGATTTAATAAGAAAAAAGTTTAGTATGCTGATCCTGAATTAAATCAAATTTCTGCAGTAAATCGCATTTCATCCCACTCTTGTTCGAGGTAACATTTAAAGTTAGAGGTTTGCAGACTGTTTAAATGGGTCAGCTGATGAGGTATGAACATTAATATTATAAGTCCTCTTTCTCTCTCTCTCTTCTTTCTCTTCTCTCTACCTCTCCTCTCTCTCTCTCTCTCTTATCTACTCTCTCTCTCTCCTCTGCCCAACACACCACACCACACAACACACACCCACACACACACACACACACACACCACACTAACACACACACACACACAACAAACACACACAATCACACACTTATTACAACACGTATTCAGTCTACACATGTACACACAATATACACAATAGAAACAAAACTTTGAATGAAAAGAGGTGGAAAACTACCAGCATATATAACTATTTTCAAACTTTCCATCACTCTCACTTTTGAAATTAACATTGAAAATTGAATGGTGTCCAAAGGTCTAAATGAATATATGTGTCTTGTCGCGTTAGGCGGGAACCGCATACCATGAAATTGGAAAATATGAAAAGGGAACAACTCTTTATCTCTTCTTATCTTTATTCATTATTTATCTATTTATATTTTCGTTTATTTATTCACTTGTTTCGTTTTTTTTTTTTTTTTTTTTTTTTAATAAATGATTTCATCTATTAACATTCTCACTGTGGATGTATAAGGATCCTGATTCTTAATAACGGTAACAATAAGATTCTATAACGATACTTAAAGCTGTAATCCAATATTAAAGGCATTCGGTCTTAATGCATAAGCTTATCTTTTTTTTTTCTTTTTTTTTCTATAAGATAATATTAGGAAAAGAAAGACAAAGGACTTTATTTTGTTCGCTAGTGTTTAATTATTAATGTGTCTTGATTGACTAATAGCTAATAGTAACAAGTTCATTTTTGGTCATGATTATTTCATATTATGTTGTACGACGAGTAATATGGATATTTTATTTAGATTTTATTTATATGGGAACAATCAATGATCATGAATATTGGATAATGGTTAATGGTGGTGTGGGACTGGTAACTGACAGAATAAATAACAATAACAACAATAACAGTAACAGCAACAATAATAAAGATAAGAATAAGGATAACAATAATGATATTAATACTGTTAATAACGCTGTTAATACTAATGATAACAATGATGATGGTAATAATGGTGATGATGATAATGATGAATAATGTATTGAACTTGAAAATAGTATTGTTGATAATTAATAAATAATGAAAACACCTGAAATCTTATTGGTAATAGCAATATCAATATTACTGAATGACACATATTGTTTCCCTTTAGCACGAAAGCTCTGAATCACTGAACATTTTATAATAGCTTACTCTATTCATACTACAAAAAAAGGACAAAAAAGAAGAAACTAAGAGAAGATGGACGTGAGAGTGAGACTGGAGACGAGAGTGCGAGGAGAGCGATGGGTGAGGGGCGAGAATGGATGCTGGTGTTAGAGGGGAGAGAGTGACCATGAAGTTGAAGAGACCGGAGAGTGAGGAGAGGAAGAGAGAGTTGTCGGAGTATTGAACGGTGAAAGAGATTGATGAGAGAGAGGGATATGATGAGAGAGAAGATGAGAGTTATCGAGGAGAGATGGAGCTTTAGATTACGTAGAGTATGGAAAGTTGAGGGATTGGGAGAGTAGAGTTGAGCAGACGATGACGTTTTTTGAGTGAGAGAGTGAGAAGAGAGAAGATGAGAAGAGAGGAGAGGTGGTGAGAGAAGAGGGAGGAGAATGAGAGATGGAGAGATGAGAGGTGAGAGAGGTGAGAGTTGCAAGAGAGAGTATGAGACGAGGAGAGTCGAGAGGAGCGAGATTGTGAGAGTGAGGAGATGAGAGAGAAGATATGATGAGAGATGAAGGTTTGTGAGATAATTTGAGAGCGGGGAATGTTATGAGACCTGATGGTGATATGAGTACTGTTGATGCGTAGGGGAGAGATTGTTGTGAGGATTCGCGAGAGCGTGATGTGTGGAGACTGGAGTTTCATTGAGTGATTGGGGGAGGGGGGGGATTCCCCGATGATGGTTCTAGGAGAGAGAGAGGAGTAGCGAGAGAGAGTTGAGAAGAGCAGAGATAGATAGATAGATGATAATAGATTGATAGATAGAGAGAGGTGAGGAGAAGAGAACAGAGGAAGACGGAGAGAGAGTGAGAAGGAGAAAGATAGAAGAAAAGTGGATATTTCTATCCCTTGCTTGGGAATAAAGGTTCATGAGGAATTATCAGCTTCGTGCATAAAATTTTTAAAAATATATAATATATATATTATATTATATTTAATATATTATCATATCCAGAAATAAATCATTACTGTGAACAATTTACCCGAGTATTATTTAAAATTTACGAAATCCTCAGAGATATATATAAATATATTTTTTTAATCATAATTAATATTTAGAATTGTCCATACGAGATGCGTTCGAAATTATTTCATTTTCATTTTGCTAATGGGTTATTCATTAACTTTCAAGTTAAAACCAAACACTTTTATGCGGGCTGCAATGTATTCTGATGATTAAAGATTTGAATTAACTTTACCATCACTTTTATTTCTCACACACTCACACACACACAAAACACGTCGTGTTTTCTTAATAATATGTTCGGTGTGTGTGTGTGTGTGCCTTATGTTCATGTGTGTGTGTGTGTGTTATGTATAGATCTATATATTTACAAATATTTATGTAAGTTTGTATGTATGCCATAAAACATTATATATGTATTTTGTATATATAATTTCTGTGTATATATGGATATATATACAGTTACATATATTAGTGTATTCTATTTACAGTTATATTGTTGTATAATATACATATATATAATTTTATATATTATACTATATATATAATTGGATATTATATTTATGTAAATAGAAAACCACCTTTTATAAAACGTTAATGGGGTTCAGAAATGATCAGACCAATTTCTGCATCCTCATACTACTCTCTGTCCGTTGTTATCATTTCAAACTCAGGTGTTTGGATTTTCCATGTTGATGGATAAAATCAAAGTTTTAAACGACGAAGGAGAGAGAGAGAGAAAAAGGAGAGACGAAGAGAGAAGTTGAGTTCTGAGAGAGAGAGAGTGTAGTAGACGTGAGAGAGATTTAGAGAGTGAGAGAGTTGAGAGAGAAGAGGAGGGAGTTAGAGAGGGACAGAGAAAGAGCAGAATGAGTGATGTTGAGTATGTAACGAGATGATGAGGAAAGAGATGAGATTCTGAGAAATAGACTGGGTTACTGGTCCGACTAGAGAGGGAAGAGTGAGTTCGATTGACGAGATGAGGGGGGGGAATAGAGGGTTTTGGAGTTGATATGAGAAGTGACGTGGGGAGACCGTGTAGAGAGAGATGAGAGAGAGGAGAGTGTCGACCGTGAGACGAGATAGAGAGAGAGAGAGATTAGGTGATGAGAGAGAGAGAGATTGAGTGACAGAGACAGATTGTAGAATGAGTGAGAGAATCTTGTTGACGAAGAGAGATGGAGAGAGAGGGTGAGATGACGACGAGAGAAGTGGAGATGTGGGGGAGGACAGAGAGAGAGCGACGCATTGGAGATGTGAAGGTAGATGAGAGGATGTGAGATGGATTGAGAGACGAGAGAAGACTGCATGTGAGAGACGAGAGAAAGAAGAGAAATAGAGAAAGAGAGAGAGAGTGAGGGGGGGAAAGAGAGAGAGAGGGGAAAGGGGAAGAGAAAAGGGGGAAGAGTGGGAAGAAAAGAGGAGAGTTTGAGAAAAGGAGGGGGGGGAGAGAGAGAAAAGGGAGAGAAAAGGGGGAAAAAGGAGAGAGAGTTGAGAGATTGAGACGGGGAGAAAGGGGGGATGAGGAAGAGCCCGAGGAGAGAGGAGAGAGATTTGGGGGGAGAGAGAGAATGATTGAGAAAAAGAGAGAAGGAAAAGGAGAGAGAAAGGAAGAGAGAGAGAGAGAAAAAAGACAGGGGTGAAAAGAGAGAAAAAAACTTCCCGATGCTTTCATGCTCTTCTTGGCTTTTAAATAACTTTTCCCTTTTTTAGGGGGATCCTTAGTTAATTCGACTCCTCAAATACCTCATTCCTTATTCAAATGATTTTTCTTTCTTAACTGGAAAGAAATCTAATGAATAATGACAATGGGTGAAAAAAGAGTGTACGTCCAGAGACATTGTGAAAGACGGACGAGAATATTAATTAAAGTGAAAATAAATTGCAAGGAAGTAAGACAAAGAACGTCGCGGCTTTGATCTTCGTAGAATTCCTGGCGGAGGGAAAGTTTGCTCTCGCTCTGCGAATGTGACAGGGGCGTTATTAAGCACGCGCGTGCATTTACGAGCACACACCCACATACGCCCCACTCACATCACACACAAAAAAACACACACAGCACCCCTACACATAAACACACATACAACACACACCACAACCACACCACACACACACACACAAGACACATACACATACCACACCCCATACCCCACAGACACACACACACACACACAACCCCGGCGCGCGCGCGACATACACGCACACACGCACACCCCCACAAAAAAAAAAACGGAAAAAAAGAGAAAAAAAAAACGACAGGGATCAATTACATTTGCAACAACAACAACTTTCAAAAAAACAAACCTCGATTGGGGGGACGTCAAACAGGAAAAACCATAAAAAGCTGATGTTCACTTAATGAGAGATGACAGACGAGAGCAGCTGGCAAGAGAGAGATAGAAGGAGGAGAGACAGAGAGAGAGAAGATGAGAGAGAGAGTGGGAGAGAGAGAGATGAGTGAGAGGAGAGAGAGCGAGGAGGGGAGAGGAGAAGAGGATTTTAGAGAGCGGAGAGATGAGAGAGTGAGAGAGGGAGATGAGAGAGACGAGAGTTGGAGAGAGAGCCCCAGAGCGAGAGAGAGAGAGAGAGGAGAGTCGAGAGAGAGCGTGAAGAGCGTGCGTTGAGACGAAGAGAGATGAGGAGATGAGAGAGAGAGAGAAGGTTGAGAGAGAGAGAGGAGAGGAGAGGTAGGGAGGAGAGAGAGATGATGCGGGAGAGAGAGGAGAGAGAGAGAGGAGAGACGGACGGGAAGAGAGAGCGGTCGTGATGAGAGATGCGAGCGAGCGAGGAGAGAGAGAGACGAGGGAGATAATGAGAGAGAGAGGGAGAGATAGGGAGGAGAGAGATTGAGAGTGGGAGAGAGAGAGAGAGAGACGATATGAGAGCGGAGAGAGATTAGAGGAGAGAGAGAGAGAGGCAGAGAGAGTGAGAGGAGGAGAGAGAGAGAGAGAGAATGAGAGCGAGAGAGAGAGAGAGAGAGCGAGAGCGAGAGAGTGCGATCGAGCGAGAGAGAGAGAGAGATTGATGAGAGAGAGAGAGAGTGAGAGCGAGAGAGAGAGATGAGAGAGAGAGAGGGGACGAGAGAGAGGAGAAGCGAGAGAGAGCGATACGATCGGAGAGAGAGAGAGAGAGGGAGACGAGAAGCAGTGATGAGGATGAGAGGAGAGAGAGAGAGAGAGAGAGAGCGAGAGAGAAAGTGAGAGCGAGAGAGAGCGAGAGAGAGAGAGAGAGAGGAGAGAGAGAGAGAGAGCGAGAGAGAGCGAGAGAAGAGAGAGAGAGGAGAGAGACGAGAGAGAGAGGAGACATTTTTGAGAGAGAGAGAGAAGAGAAGATTAGATAGAGATAGAGAGAGAGAGTGAAGAGAGGAGAGATGGAGAGAGAGAGAGAATAGGAGAGAGAGAGAGAGAGAGAGAAGAGAGAGAGAGAGAGAGAGAGAGCGAGAGAGGAGGGAAGAGAGAGAGAGCGAGAGGATGAGAGAGAGAGAGGAGAGGAGAGAGATGAGAGGGAGAGAGGTAGCTGTCGACTTTATGACGTAAGCTATAAAAAAAGATTGGAGATGGATTAGCCGCGTTATAGTGTTAAAAGCCGATAATGATGTGATTATAAATATAATGATAATAAAGCTGATGAGAGAGAGAGAGCGAGAGAGAGCGAGGAGAGAGCGAGAAGAGAGAGAGAGAGAACGAGAGAGAGAGAGAGAGAGGAGAGAGAGGATGAGAGAGAGTGAGGAGAGAGAGAGAGATGACGAGTGAGAGAGAGAGAGATGAGAGAGAGAGCGTGGAGAGAGAGAGAGAGAGGGGGAGAGAAGGAGAGAGAAGAGGAGAGAGAAGAGAGAGGATGAGCGGATTGAGGAGATGAGTGAGAGATAGATGAGAGAGGAGAGAGAGAGAGGAAGAGAGAGATGAGAGATGAGAGAGAGAGGAGAGATGAGAACAGAGAGAGATGAGAGAGAGAGAGAGAGAGAGAGGAGAGGAGAGAGAGAGAGCGAGAGAGAGAGAGAGAGAGAGGAGAGAGCGAGAGAGAGAGAGGAGAGCAGAGATGAGAGCGAGAGAGAGAGAGAGAGAGAGAGAGAGAGCGAGAGATGAGTGAAGAGAGAGAGAGAGAGAGAGATGAGAAAAGAGAGAAGGGGGGAGAGGTGAGAGGAGAGAGAGAGAGAGGAGGAGGAGAGAGGAGGAGAGCGTGGAGAGGAGGAGAGTGAGAGAGAGAGAGAGAGGGGAGGAGGGAGAGAGAGAGAGAGAGAGAGAGAGAGAGAGAGAGGGAAGAGGGAGGAGCGAGAGAGAGCGAGCGGAAGGCGGAGAAAAAGAGATGAGAGAGAGAGAGAGAGGGAGAGAGGTGGAGAGAGAGGGGGAGGAAAAAGAGACG
>NC_061857.1:6448045-6453045 GCF_019202785.1 Penaeus chinensis
TACTAGCGCTGTTATTAATAATTAAAAAAAGAAAAAAGAAAAAAAATGAGTAGGGGAACAAAAATGATGAAAACCGTAATGATTTTTTTGCTTGTTTTTCTTTCTCTATTTTGACCAAAGCACAGAACGCAACAAAACCACTCGTTTTCTGTGAAACTCTTCACACTATGACGTCACATCACTTTGTGTGTAGTGTTGTGCAACCTTTTGATTCGGACAAGTACTTTCTCTCTCTCTCTCTCTCTCTCTCTCTCTCTCTCTCTCTCTCTCTCTCTCTCTCTCTCTCTCTCTCCCCTGCTCGCTCTTGCTTCTAATCTGCGCCTGCTTGTATTTCTCTGGTTTGTCTGTTTGTCTTCATCTGATCTCTCTCTGGCTCTGTCTATTTGCGTTCTCTTCTCTTTCTTTCTCTCTCTGTCTTTGCCTCTCATACATACGTTTTCTCTTTCTCTCACACACACACATACTCTCTCTCTCTCTCTCTCTCTCTCTCTCTCTCTCTCTCTCTCTCTCTCTCTCTCTCTCTCTCTCTCTCTCTCTCTCTCTCTCTCTCGCTCTCTCTCTCTCTCTCTCCGGGCTAGTACAGTGGTAACGCATAGCGGACTTATCCTTATCTCTCTGTCTCTGAGCCAATCACGCCGCCTTGTTGACCTAGCCACGCCCCCTTCTTGAGCTCTGCAACACTCTACCGCAAGTCACAGTCCCCCTCCTGCTGGCAGCCACCACTCCAGGCCCCTGCTTACCCTCTGCCCGGGTCTTCTCTGCCCAACACGGCCCTGACAACTTCAGCCTTCGCCGCGCTGTCATCTCCAATAGAGTGCAGCCAGACCGTGCATTTCCCTGACTCACCAGCGTGGAAACCCCGGTAAGAAACCTTCTGACACTTTCTTTTCCTCTCTCTCTCTCTCTCTTTTTCTCTCTCTTTCTTTCGCTCTCTCTCTCTCTCTCTCTCTCTCTCTCTCTCTCTCTCTCTCTCTCTCTCTCTCTCTCTCTCTCTCTCTCTCGCTCTCTCTCTCTCTCTCTCTCTCTCGCTCTTTCTCTCTCTCTTTCTCTCTCTCTCTCTCTTTCTCCCTCAATCCTAACATATTCGCTCACAGTTTCTTGCATTCTCTCTCCTTCTCTCCCTCTCGCACCCCCCCCCCCCTTCAGCTTTGTCATCGTCTCTCTATCTATCTATCTATCTATCTATCTATCTATCTATACATATATATATAGACAGACAGAGACAAACAGACAGGCAGACAGAAAAAAGCCCCACCCTTTCACACACCCCTCCCCCCAAGCCTATCTCCACCTCCCTCGAGCATCCACAAAGCCAGGGTATTCGGATATTCCTCAGCGCGGCGAGAGATGCTGACGAAGGAAACGTTGTTCCTTCGTCCCGAGGGGATTAAGAAGAAGGAGAGGAAGAGGAAGAAGAAGAAAAAGAAAAAGAAGAAGAAGAAGAAGGGTAAGAAGAGGAGGAGGAGGAAGAAGAATAAGAAGAAGAATAGGAAAAAGAAGAAGAATAGGAAAAAGAAGAAGAAGAAGAATAGGAAAAGGAAGATGATGAAGAAGAGGAACAAGAAGAAGAAGTAGAAGAAGAAGAAGAAAAATACAGATAGAAAGAAAAAAGGAAAAACGAATTCAAAAGAAGGGAGAGAAAAAGAGAGAAACCAAAGAAAGAGAGAAAGAAAAAAAAATTAAGAAAAAAGAAAAGAAAGGAAAAGCAAAGGAAAAAAGAGAAATAAAAAAAGAAAAAAAAAAACTGGCAAAAAAAACAAAAAAAAAAAAAAACAATAGAATAAAAAAATTAATACCAATTCTTTTGTTTATTATCCTTGCAAAGATTAAATCAAGCAATTTGTTAATTGGATCTTAGAGATATATATTCTTTTGATGTTTTAAAATTCCCAACCTTTTAATTTCAGACTTTTAAGCAGAAATTAATATGTAATGCGTATAGGAATAAATAGACAGACAGATAACGAACACACACACATATACGTTAACTAACAAAACTATACCCATAAAAACACATGTGCACGGAAATAAATATTCAGACATATAAGACACACACACACACACATACACACACACGCAAACACAGACACACACACACACACATACATACACACACACATGAAAACACACACACGCACACACACACACACACACACACGCACACACACTCACACACACACCCACACACACACACGCATACTCCCCTCCCCCTCCCCCCCCCGCCGCAAACACACACACACAAAGGCACCCACACATACACGCATATATATATATATATATATATATATATATATATATATATATATATATATAAATATATATATATATCCACATATATATATCCACACACACATACAAACCCACCCATACACACACACACACACACACACACACACACTCCCCCCCCCTCCCCCCACACACACAAAGACACCCCCACATACACGCATATATGTGTGTATGTATATATATATATATATATATATATATATATCCACACCCATCCACCCACCCACACACACACACACACACACACACACACACACACACAAAGACACCCACACACATATTCATATATATTTATATATACACACACACACACACACAACCTCCCACCCCCCCTCAGCATACAAACGTGTTAAACCATGAAACAGTTTCACATGACTTCAACTGAATAACTGCATGCAATCACTCCGGAATGCTGCAATGCAATTCTAAAATGAAAACGCAGCAGCACTTCCCAAAAACATGGACAAACTTCGAAATGAAAATTGACAGAGAATATAAAGGATATCTGATATATACTTTTTTCCGGTTTGAAATGGACGTCAGGATATTGTTATGAATTGTTTATATAATAATAATAATGGTAATGATATCAATAATGACAATGATGATATACATACATACATATACATTCATATATATACATACATACATATACATACACCCACACACACACACACACACACACACACACACACACACACAGACACACACACACACACACACACACACACACACACTCACTCACAACAAAACAACAATGATAATAATGATATGGTAATGTTTATAATAATAATAGTAATAATAATAGTGATAATATTATTAATAATAATGATAATAGCAATGATAATAATAATCATTATCATAATCATAATCATAATCATAATAATAACAATAACAATAACTATATTTGTAATCACAAATATAATAATAAAAACAGTAAAGATAACAATGGTAATAGAAATAATAATAAGAATTGGGGGTCGGAATAATAGACGAAGAATGTGAAGAAGGAGGAGAAGGAGAAGAAAAGGAGAAGAGAAAGAAGAGGAAGGAGAACAAGAAGGAGAAGGAGAAGGAGAAGAAGAAGAAGGAGAAGAGAAAGAAGAGGAAGGAGAAGAAGGGGAAGGAAAAGAAAAAGAAGAAGAAGGAAAAGGAGAAGAAGGAAGAGAAAAAGAAAGACAAGGAGAAACAGAAGAAAAGGAAGATGAAGAAAAAGTAGGAGAAAGAGAAGAAGAAGACGAAGGAACACCTGGGAATTTGGTTTACATTACAGAGAAACTTTTCGAGCAGGGAGCGGATAACTTTGCAAAGTTGAACGTCAGTAGAGAGGAATTCGACGTCCACTGCCAGCGCGGTCTTTGGAGAATCTCTACGGACCTGATAAGAAAATAATAGAGAGAGACGAAGGATAATTCTAACAAAGGTGCTAAGAAGAAGGGTGAAAGACAACAAAAATAGAAAAAAAAAAAAATCAATGATAACAGGATAAACAGCTGCAACGAAAACAGACAAACAGAATAGGATACAGAAACGTAAGGAATAAAGAAAGTGTTGCGAAGGGAAACCTAAAATCATTTTTAGGGATCGCGCAAAATGATGAAATGATTATTGAATCTAAAACCAAAAAAAAAAAAAAAAAAAAAAAAAGAAAGAAAAAAAGACAGGAAGAGAGAGAGAGAGAGAGAGAGAGAGAGAGAGAGAGAGAGAGAGAGAGAGAGAGAGAGAGAGAGAGAGAGAGAGAGAGAGAGAGAGAGAAAACGGAAAGAAGAAAAGATCGAGGTCATATATCCAAGACGAAGAAAATAATGCTCTTTAATCAAAAAAAGAACCACAATTCTTTGGATGCAGAAAATAAGAATGACATGATATTGTAACCGTCCAATTCATATATTTCCTTATTTCCCCAAGGACTGTCTATTTAATCTAACCGTGAAGACATTTCGAGAATAAATGGGTATTTTTAAAAATCTAAGGATAATGTATCTTTTATCATACGTATGAGAAAATAGTATTCTTTATATAAGTTCTTTCATGGTGGTGACGTCTGATTTGTTCTTTAAATACTCACTTCGAAAATATAAAATTACTCTTGCATTTAGGGAAGTAAAAAAAAAATCATAGTAATGATCATAATACGAATTCGATTACTGGTGAAACACAAATGTCGCATTTTGCTTAAAACCCTCTCTAAATAAAGAGTATTTTCTGAGTTTGAAATACCAATATGCGTAAACGTCCTGTAATTGACAAAGTAATTCCAGGAAGGGATTGGATAGACATAAAAGCATAACATTCTCAAATATACGTAAACAGCGAGCGAATAGATGGCTTTAGTTCTGTTACGAAATTCAGATAGAGTTTGGCGAGCGGACGGCATTCAAAATTGAATTAGGTAAATCCGATTACAACTAATATTGTAAAAAAGAACGGTAACTGAATTTAAACGAAAGCAGTTAGTTGAATGTATTTTTTTTTCCCTTTTTTTAATAAACGGAGTAAAAGTCACGACAAGAGAGGCCTAACCAGTAATTAACTCTTACTCAAACTCTACCCATTTAATGAATCCTTCGAAAGGGTCTCTCATCTTTACGAAATACCTTAAATTCTATATGAATCTTAATGCCTTACCGGTAGTTGGCAGCCCTGGATGAGTGTCAGTCACAGCAGCAGTTGGTACGCCTGACATCCTGTCCTCATCTGAAAACGGCATCGTG
>NC_061857.1:6473045-6483045 GCF_019202785.1 Penaeus chinensis
TTTGCTCTAATAAATAATCGTTTTTTTTTTTTTAATTAAAATTAGACTCATGTGAAAAAAAGACTCCCTGTAAATAATTAGGAATCAATCAACAGTTCATTAATTCCTCCAAATCTTCTGTGATTGAATCTTAGTTCCTTCTCATCCCTCTTTCCGTTTTCTTTATTTTCTAAAATAAGATTTTAGTATATTGGTGTGTGTTTTTGTGTGTGTATGTGTGTATGTGTGTGTGTGTTTGTGTGTCTGCGTGTATGTGGGTGTATGTGTGTTGTGTATGTGTGTGTGTGTGTGTGTGTGTGTGTGTGCGTGTGTGTGTGTGTGTGTGTGTGTGTGTGTATGTGTATGTGAGTGTATGTGTGTGTGTGTGTATGTGTGTGTGTGTGTGTGTGTGTGTGTGTGAGCTTTGCAAGTAAAAGATGACAGCGTCATAGGTTTAAAAGTTCTGCGTCATTATATTAAGATACTGAAGAATTAAAAAAAAAAAAAAAAACGTAATTAATAAAACTATGAATACCAAACACTAAAGTATCAAGCGTACTTGAACATCATCACCATCATCATCAACATCATCACCAACATCAACATTAACACTTAAGCATTTGTTGCATCGCCATATAAATGATGATTTTCTGCATGTATTTATGTCAGAAACAATTTTGACATAGATATGGCAATTCTAAGAAGTAACACATTTTAAAGCTGTAGAATTGTATCGAGGTCGCCATGTCAGGGAGAAAGAAGGGTGGGGTGGGGGGGGGGGGGGCACTGAAAGAGAGAGAGAGCAGAAAAGCCTTGTAAACTCTTTAAATTTTAAATGATAAATGATAAATGTTTGATAAAAAGGACTAGAATGATTATTTTCCTTACGTGAGCTTCTTCCAGATTTTGCTGTGAAATGACAAAGGAAATAAATAATTAATGAAAAAAAAAAAAAATGAAAGTAATGACGCAGAACTGGAATTCAAGTCTTGCCCTATTTTTTAAACAATTCTTGTCAGTTTACGTTGATACTGCTTGGGTTTCTATGGTATCTCAAGTCGACTAGCACTATACATAATTAGCCATTTTTTAGGTAATGGTGACTGAAAAGAATTTTAAGAATAAAAAAGAAGAATGGAAACGAGAACTGGGATTTTTCAATTACAGAAGGGAATGTCCTATCCAAAATAACCTTTATGTGCATACGAAAATAGAGTATTTCAATGAGTGAGCAAATTGAAGAAAGAAAAAGTGGGAGAGAGAAAGAGAAACCTGTCTCTATTTCCATTCCATCTACAGCACTGTGACTGTGACTGTTTTCGTGTACATTGATGCAGCTGATCATTATATACATCAAATGTGTTTATTATACATTACTGACTATGTACTTTTCCCTGGCTATTCTGTAATACTTTCTGGTAGTAAACTTATCAAATAAAGTCATCTTTCATTATCTTTTCATCATCAATGATTAGTAGTATTTGATCATGATCAAAACATAAAATTTGGAAAATGTGTTAACTTATGAAACATGAACTATTTATCGTTAAGCAACCACTAAGTCCCTCAACAGAAAGTCTTGCTTCTGAAATACATTTTCCTAGTAAAACAATCACATAGAAAAAAAACACTTTGTGTGTGTAATTTGTAATAAGTGTAATGAGGATTGATTATCTGTACGTGTTGGAAATTGTTCCTTCTGTTTTTTTTTGTGTTTTTTTTTCTATAGTATGTAAAAATATATAGTTTAAAAACGATGATTTAAATTCCTCTTTTGCAATGCAGACACACATTCATAAATTGCAGATACGATAATGGTGCCCAACTGCTTCCTTGTAGTTCATTCAGTCCGTGTATAGGTCGAAGGCTATGGGAGCTCACTGCGTACAAAACAATCCACTGCCACGGGGCATCTTCAATGAAAAGGCTTCGGCAGTTAACCCTGAACAAAAATCCGGAGTCGGAGTCCCTTAGGCAGTTCGTTGTCGCTTGTGACCTCGTTCTGGCAACTCCTGCGACGCCGTTGGTGCCAAACCGTACCGATCTTTGCCGTTCCTTTGGATCCATCAGCTGCGTGGAGAGTGGGAACCTGCTGCAGGGGTAACAGCTTGCTCGTCGGTCTTTCACCCAGGCATTGACAGAGTTAATAAAGTTAAAGTCAACAGCGACTGTGTGTGTGTGTGTGTGTGTTGTGTTTGTGTGTGCGTGTGTGTGTGTGTGTGTGTGTGTATGTGTGTGTGTGTGTGTGTGTGTAAATATATAAACACACACACCCACACCTTGTCTTCTTAGTCCATTTAGTTTCCTTTCCTTCCGACCGTGTGGCCTAACGGATAAGGCGTCGGACTTCGGATCCGAAGATTGCAGGTTCGAGTCCTGTCACGGTCGCTTTTGCTTCATACTCTTACCTTTGTGTATATTTGGCTACTAAATAAAGCCCTCTGATACATAAACTAGTCTTCGTTGACAGAATCTATAATAAGAGAATGTTGGTAAAAGTACTTACTGATCATATGAATTGCATCAGTTTATGAATATAATAGAGAATATTTTTGCTGCATTTCATTTGCAGATTCATTGAAGAGAACAATACCATTTGTAAGTCTTAGATTCTTTAGATATTTGTCTCCAATTTTGTTATCCTTTCCGTTCCACTCTAGCTTTTTGAATATTTTTTTTTCCTGGAAATTATTGGAAAAAAGAGAAATAAGAAGATGGAGACAAGGAGGGAACGGGGGAGAAAATGAGGGGCAGGGGAGGGAGAGTAAAATAAGAGATGGGAAGAGAGATAGAAGAAAAGGAAATTGATAAAAAACAAATATTAGTAAAAGACTGGGTGAGATATATTAGGCAAACTGAGGGAGGGAGAGGAGAGATGGAGGAAAGAAGATGGGAGAGAGGAAAGATAAGAGAGACGGAGGAAAGGAGAGTAGGGGAAAAATGAGGGGGAGGGAAGAACGGGGCGCGATAGGGAGGAAAAGAGAAAAGATTGAGAAAGGGAAAGAGGGAGGAGAGTGAAGAGAGGGAGAGGGAGGAAAGAAGAGGAAGGGAGAGAGGGAAGATAAGAAGAGAAAGGGAGGAAAGGAGAGGAGAGAAAATTGGGGAGAAGAAAAAGGGAGGATAGAAGGGGAGAGAGATACGAAAAGAGAGAAGAGAGAGGAAGCCAGAAAAGAAAAAAAAAAAAAAAGAGAGAAGAGAAGAAAGAGGGAACGGGAGAGGAAAAAGAATAATAATAATAATATCTGCTATTTTTGTTATGCTATAGATGGGACGAGGAGGCTATCTATTCATGCGGTACCGCTCTCTCTCTCTCTCTCTCTCTCTCTCTCTCTCTCTCTCTCTCTCTCTCTCTCTCTCTCTCTCTCTCTCTCTCTCTCTCTCTCTCGACTGTTGCCTTCTTTTTATCTGTTTATATGCCTACCTGTCTATCTATGCCCGTCCTAACAATGGCCACACCAGCTATTTAGAAAAATGGAGAATGAATGTTTATCACAAGCGCATGCAGGGTCAGATTGCAGATATATGACCCGGCGATGAAGCTGGAACAATTTTCATTCAATTCAAGAGCAATATTTACCGCAGTCATTTTAACTCTTTCAGAACAGAGCTAATCTTCCGCTTGAATACACAATGGCTGAAAACCCCCAATGTGCATTAGCTTTTATTGTTCCTTTTTACATGTTGATTATTTGAAGATTTGATGTACGAGAGAGAAAGTTATTGATGTTATAGTTTTTATTACCGAATCGCAGCAGATTGCTTTACGTATTTTTCATGACAATTATAGTTTTGTTTATGGTTTCATTTGATTTGTTTTGTTTTATTAATGGCTTTATCTTTTATACATTTTATTTTTTTATTATTTTTTTATTTAATGTTATATTATTGTAATACGCTACGGTTACGTCCGTGAGAAGATTTTTCCTTTTTTTCTTATTTTGAATTTTAACTATTTCTATCTTGTTTTTATTCCTGTTTCATCACTCTACTTCCTTTTCGTGCTATTTTACGTATCTTAGCTCAAATGTTAGTGTCATTTTTACTGCTCTTAAGCCCTTCTGGCATACCTTCTGAAATTCCTAAGTCCTTCCGGTGTATTTTTGGTCATTCTTAATCCCTTCTGACGCTTGTCATTTTCCAAGTCTTGAATTCAGTTTTACTTTGAACACTCCTTAGTTGACAGAGCCTTGACTGACCACCCTGTTCCTTGTTGAAGTTGATTGAATCTCATTCCGTGCAATATTATGAATTTATATAAACTATTAACTAAATTGTAGATATATATGGTGCATCTGATGAATATGGATGTTTGAGTTCTTAAAAAATAAATTGCAGTTTTCGTTCTTGTGTTGCAAATAATGTTGATGCAAATGATGATGTTGAGTTGGCGTATATTAATGAATATTTAATATGTAACTGATAATACATAACCCATTTTTCAAAGATAATATACATTCCTGTATTAACTTTTCATCTGTTTTTAATCAAGGTGTTACATAAAATATATATATATTTTGCAAGAATACATACAAGTTATATCATAATTTCCGTTAATTTTACATAAATACATAGACGCAGATCTATCCACAGGCACCCACACACAACACATAAACAAAGACAGGAACATACGTCTATACTCTTACAATTTCCACATCACTCGGTGTGATTATTACGTCCGGTTAGCATGGTTGGTAAGGTCGCTTCCTCTCCCGCGAGGGTCCCACGATCGACCCCAACCGATGCTAAGTCATACCTGTGTCACGGAGGCGCTACCCTTTTCCTTTGGTTTTCAGCATATTGCATACATTTATTAGGAAGTTTGATAATGATAATGATAATAGTAATAATATATGTGTTATACTATAAAAGGAGCGAAGAGACTCTCTATTTATTCGGCAGTCTCTTCCTCGGCTGTTGCTTTTTTTTTTTTTTTTATCTCTTTTTACGACTACCTGTCTATCTGTGCCCATCCTATCAATTGCCACACCAACTTTTTGAAAACTGAAGAATGAATGTTTATCAGTAGTGCATTCACGGCCAGATTGCAGATAAATGACCAGGCGATGAAGTTGGAACAATTTTCATTCAAGTTCAAGGGCGATATCTATCACAGACATTTTAAGTCTATCAGACCAGAGATAATCCGCTGCGTGAATACATAAGGAAGGCAACCGAACCCCTATGTGCATGTGCGTGTGTGCATGTGTGTGCGTGTAATCCTCTTCAACTAATTCTCAAGAAGTGAACTGAAACAAAGAAAATAATTATGGCGGCTACTTTCCCTTGGCGTTTTTTTTTTTTTGTTATCTCTCTATGCCTTTTCGGAATTGTAGAAACGCTAATATATATAAATATATATATATATATATATATATATATATATATTTATATATATATATATATGTACACATATATACATATATATATATATATATGTGTATATATATAAATATATATATATATATATATATATATATATATATATATATATATATATATATATATGTGTGTGTGTGTGTGTGTGTGTGTGTGTATATATATATACATATATATATATATATATATATATATATATATATATATATATATGTGTGTGTGTGTGTGTGTGTAAAAAAATATGGAGTCTACTTTCCCTTGGTGTTTGTTTTTCTTATTTATCTCTCTATGCGTATAACAATAACATTGAGCATTTTTTTATTTGTAGAAACATTTACGATGTAACAAATTTCCCACTTACATGATAACTTTAAGGTGGCAATGCGAGCAAAAATGACCCTTGTGACCACACCTTTGTTCACGGTCTTCCCTCACACAATCACGTACAGGGATTTGTAAGGGACGCGACGCGAACAAATGATATTTATTCAAAAAAACGTTTATGAATATATAACCGAATCGTTTTTGCGTGCAATTCTATTATTTGAGAAATAGTGACAGAGACGTTATCGTATCATTTAGCATGAAAAGCAAACGTTTAATTTCAGTCCAAAAAGATGCAATATGATGGTTACAAATGCGAATGACTGTTGGTTTCTTAATAGGGTTAAATCATTTCTTTTTTAAATAGTTAATTGGTGTTTAAAGCGACATCACAAATAAATAGCATCAACAAATGATATTTATTAAAAAAACACTTATGAATATATAATTTCACTCACACGAGCAAACACTCAAACCCTTTTATAATTCCCATAATGAATATTCCAGACCTTATTGAGAACATTTATAATCAACTCTTTCTTCAGTCAATTCACATGGAATTAATATCCATATATTATTTTCTGACATTTTTATGTTTCTCAGACTAAATATTCTATTCCTTTTACATGTTCTATTGTTATTATTTGATACTAATATTGGCAATAATGATGATGATGATTCTAGTGTGTGTGTGTGTGTGTGTGTGTGTGTGTGTGTGTGTGTGTGTGCGTGTGTGTTTGTCTACGTGGTCGTGTGATATTGCCTAAGCTTTTTTTTTACTGAATACATCAAATTACATGAATATGTTAGTTAATTAAACAAAACATTAATGCTTGAAGACATCATTGGAATAATGACAGACCCAAACAATTACAAGTTATACCTTGTTCCTGACCATATAGCATAAGTGATGACTCGTAAAGTGATATTGATAGAAATAAAAAAATAAAAAAATAAACACACACACACACACACACACACACACACAGACACACACACACACACACACACATACACTTACACATATTTATATATATATATGTGTGTGTATGTGTGCGTTCATGAGTGTATGTGTGTGTGCGTACGTGCGTGCGTGTGTGTATGTGTGCCAGAGTGTGTTTATCTAAAACAAAGAAAAAAGAAAAGAAAAAAGACTGCATTGACTGAACACAATCTAAGTCACTCACTACAATGCCAAGAATTTGCACTAGTTTCAGTGTTTCTTCGCGTCTGGCCGGGCACAGAGACCCGACACAGGAACCCATGTATACAACAGAAGGTAAAAGACGACTATGCTCTTCTCTCTCCTCTCTTTTCCTAACCTAACCTGATATCTGTCGTTTTCTCACTCTGTCTTTTTTCCTCTCTCTTTCCTCTCCCGTTCCCTCTTTCTTCTCTTCTCTCTTTTTTTCCTTTTCTGGCTTCCTCTCTCTTCTCTCTTTTCGTATCTCTCTCCCCTTCTATCCTCCCTTTTTCTTCTCCCCAATGCTCTCTCCTCTCCTTTCCTCCCTCTCTCTTCTTCTCTTCCACCTCTCCCTTCCTCTTCTTTCCTCCCTCTCCCTCTCTTCACTCTCCTCCCTCTTTCCCTCTCTCCATCTTTTCTCTTTTCCTCCCTATCGCGCCCCGTTCTTCCCTCCCCCTCATTTTTCCCCTACTCTCCTTCCTCCGTCTCTCTTATCTTTCCCATGGGACACTGCTCTGCCCTGGCCTAAATAGCTGGAGGATTAAGTAGCCAGACAATGCTCATGGAGGGCGAGGAAAAAAAAAAAAAAAAAAAAAAACTATCAAAGGTATCATTCCTGCTGCCGTTTCTGTTAAGAAATTCCAAGATTGTAATACAGCAGCGGATCCATTGATACCAAATCAGTGGGGAAAGTGGATGAGCTACGGCCCCGAAGGCCAATGGTAGTTATATTTGTAGCGGAAGAGCTTTTGGGAAGAAGAATGGTACTCTCAAAGTGTACCCTCAGAAGACAGTGGCACATCACTCAGTATTTTGCCTAGTTATACCACGGTGGTGCAGAGTATTGGCATCATGTGATCGCCAACGTCACGTGATTCGGCACCAAAAGAAGAATGCAGCTATTGACTTTATGATGACAAAAGATAAACATTGTGTGTACACACACACACACACACACACACACACACACACACACACACACACACATATATACACACAATGTTTGTCAGTTATTATCTGAGGTATCTGAATTTACATATGTTAATATATTTTAACATGTCATATAACTCCGTTCTCAGATTATATTGAATTTCCTCTATAATTCATACCAGCAAAACCAAAAAAAAGAACTAAATACAATTAAAACAACAAAGAAAACAAATCCTACCCCAAAATGGGCCTCCGTGTGACTCCACACTTGGCATGGAAAGGTCTCGAACGCGGGTCTCGAGGATTAGCAGATCCCGACGTTAACTATTCCTCCTTTCAGACCAACTTCTCGAAGGGTAAAATTAGCGGTCCATTTAACCTAAGCATTTGTTGCATCATCTTATGAATTATGAACTTGTACGTGTATTTGTGTGTCATACATATTTTACATAAGTATGCCAATTCTATGAAGTGCCACAAGTTAAAGCTGTAGACTCTCGCTGTCTGTCTATTAATCTCATTGTCTATCTGTCTATCTGTCTCAGTCTATCTGTCTATCTACCTCACTGTCTCTCATTGTCTATCTCTGTCTATCTATCTGTCTCACTGCCTATCTCACTATTTATTTGTTTATCTATCTCACTGTCTATCTCATTGTCCATCTGTTTATCTCACTATCTATCTATCTCACTTTCTATCTCTATCTTACTGTCTATCTGTCTATCTATCTCACTATCTATCTCACTGTCTATCTATCTAATTCAAACAACAATTTTCATATTAGTAAAAGACACAAAACAATTTAAAAATCGCTGTAGATTCGAAAGATGAGAAGCCAGTCGCCAGAAGCGCTTATATCACGAGCCGAAATTTTAAAATATTAAACTCGCTGTTTTCGGTTTGATAAAACAGTAAATAGGAAAGATTAGAGAGACTGAACTCGATTAAATCTTCTGCCAGCAAGGAATCAGCTAAATGGAGTGGACAAAGAGAGAGTGAGAGCGAGATTAACTAATGAACAGAAGTATATGATTTATATACGGACCGAGATAGTTATGTGTATATAGAGAGATTGTGTGTTTTGTCATTCATGTATGTATGGACTCATGCATTACACACACACATGGACATAAACTAAAAAAATAAGTAACAAATAAATCGTGAACCAAACACAAACAAAACTACCAAAATTGTTCATCACTTGTTCTCATTTTTTCGTCCAGCGAAACGATCTATCGTGTAATTGCTTTAACTTCCTTCAGAAAAAAAAATAGAAAGGAGAGAGAAGGGTGGAAATGGAGACGATTGGTGGGAAGAGAGAAAGTAAAAAAAAAAAAAAAAGGAAAAAAAAAAAAGAGAAACATGATAATGATGAAAATAACGTTGACAATAACGATATTCATCGTAATAATAGTTGTAAGGGCGATCAGAATAATTATCCACATGAATAATAAGTAATAAATAATAGCAATAATGATAATAGCAATAGGAATAGATAAGAATGCAGCAATAGTGGCAACTGTAAAAACAGTATTAACAATGATGAGGATAACCTTCGTATTTTTTTTTTTTTTTTTTTTTTTACAAAACTTATAAGATACTCGGATGGACAAGGTGTACAATAAATAAAGATAACAATACGTTGCAACTTGATTGCTATTATATATATTTTTTTACCTATACTCAAAATATTCTCTCTCTTTATCTATCTGTCTATCCATGTATCCATCTATCTATCTCACTGCTTATCTGTTTATCCACATATATATCTATCATATTGTTTGTGTCTATCCACATATCTATCTCATTATTTGTCTCTATCCATTTATATATCTATCTATCTGTCTATATGTCCATCTTTCTATTTGTTTATCTATCTTTCTGTCTATCTATTTTTCTATCTGTCTTTCTATCCTTCTATCACTCTTTCTATCTACTCGTATCTACCTAAAATATATTTTCATTATGTCTTTTTATGGATTTTTCATTGAAAAAAATTCTCTCTCTCTCTCTCTCTCTCTCTCTCTCGCTCTCGTTCTCTCTCTCTCTCTCTCTCTCTCTCTCTCTCTCTCTCTCTCTCTCTCGCTTTCGTTCTCGCTCTCTCTCTCTCTCGCTTTTGTTCTCGCTCGCTCTCTCTCTCGTTCTCGCTCTCTCTCTCTCTCTCTCAATCTCTCTATATCTCTCTCTCTCTCTCTCTATCTATCTATC
>NC_061857.1:6500545-6503045 GCF_019202785.1 Penaeus chinensis
ATCCACTTTATTTATGTAAAATCAACATTTAAATGCACTTTAAACTATTCATTTCATGTTGATCATATTGCAGTGGTGCACCGGCAAGACGCGTGACTTTGACTTCAAGGTCCAGCGTTCGATCCCAGTCATGCCAAGTGGACGGTGTGGGTTCACGCAGGCACGCTGTTGTCGTAACTTTTTTCCCTTTTTTCACTTGAATATTATATGATATAATGCATAATTATTTACAGGAAATGAAAGAAACGAAACGCTATATTCAGCATCCGAAATACCATAGGGAGATAATTTAGCGTATAATAAAATGAAATATCCTGTAAAAACCTACGAAAACTACTGAATAAAGAATATTTTTTACAGTATACTGACATTGATATATATATATATATATATATATATATATATATATATACATATACGTAGCGCATAGTAACTTTAAGAGATTCATACTGTTACTTGGTAATTTTTCACATACGCAGACTATAAGAATTATGAAAGGACAACGAACTAGATAAATCCCACCCATGTAAGCCTGCGGACGACAGGAACACTTTACTTCTCTTATATTACTTGTTATGCCTTAAGTTGGGCCTAATTATCATAATCTAATCCCAACAAATGATAGGTGCAGTGCGCAAATAAAAACCTGGAAACGCAACCAAAATATGCATTTGGTTCTGAAGTGGACGTGGGAATGACGATAACCGCCCATCTTACTTTCTAAATTATGATTCAATAGACTTCTCCTCGACAGCCTGGCGTGACTCAGATGCTGGCACGAGGGCGCAGACCCAGGCGAAAAATATGCCGTTCCCTTCAGTTAAACTCTGCGGCCATTGCACAGCCTGTTTTAATTACGTACCGCCTGGTCGTGTTATAAAAGTCTAGTTTACGAAGGAAAGACACTGCACATCTCTTGAGGAATGACAGAACTCCTTGATGGATGAATGCTCAACGACGATGATATGCTGATTTTACGTTTATGGTAATCTTAAATGTAGCCGCTCTTTTTTAGCCGCCAAAGTTTATTTTCCAATAATCCGCCAATCTGTCTACTTTAATATGAGGCAACCGTGTCAAGCGTAGTTTTGAAATGTATGAAAGTTATGCCTCAAACTTTTCTTTTAATTACGAGTGTATTATCCTTAAGCCGAGAAGACATTCGAACATGTACAGCCTCCTTCCTAATTCACTCCCTTTCCCTCCCTCCTGACTCTTCCTGCCCGCTCCCTCCTCTCCCTTTCTCTCTTGTATCATATATATATGTATATATATATATATATATATATATATATATATATATGTATGTATGTATGTATGTGTACATATATATGTTTATATATATGTACACACACACACACACACACACACACACACACACACACACACACATATATATACCTCAAGCCGCAGTCGGGCATTTGGTTGTGTGAGTTTTTATAAATGGTATTCAAAAGGCTGGTTTTCTTATTCGTTTTACTAATTTCAGGGAGTGGCCTTCGTCTTTATCGTTCCGTGAGAAAGACGAATTCTTTATTTCTTTTAACGTGTTTTGTGCGTTTGTTCCTAATAAGACGGATTTATAAAGGAAATAGTTTACCGTTCCCCTTTCGAAATTTTCCATTTGATTAACGGAAGATGAAGCGACTATTAAAGTTTAATGCAAGAGAATAAGAAGAAATATATAAAGTTTAAGGAATAAAAAGACATTTTATGCTGACGTCCTAAAGTCAAACCGCGCTTGAATTCAAAAGTAAAATAAATAAGAAACGAATTTTTCCATTCATGATTTCATTAATATTCAAAAGTTTATTTTTGTTTTGCTTCTTTTTATTGGTTTTACAAATCGATACGCATTATTACAATACCAAACAGATAGAATGTGAAAAATAGATATACAACAGCGTGCCATCTAATCAGACATACAATACAATAACGACCAGGCTTGTGGCACACGCAAGGCATTAATAAAAAAACAAAAAATCCCATATTTCTCCTCAGTTCTCTTAATTGTCTCACAACCACCATCTATATCTCAATCAAAACCTTTTTCTTTCTTTTATCTTAATCACAGGCGCTAATAAAACTTTCCGTATAAGCCGCTGGCCTCAACAGTCACCTTCGCAGTTTGGTTGACGAAAGTATTAAATATAATACGTTTTTCCTGCATGTCTTTCACAGTGCTATGTAAGATGGATTAAAATATACATAATTATATGAAATATGATAATTTTCTGTTCCAACTCTGAAAGCCAGCGCTCTCGTTTCTGCCAACAGGGATGAGGAAAAATAACAAATAAAAAGAAAGAAAATGAAAAGAGCATGGAAATGAAAAGAAAATAGAGAACGAAAGAATAATATGCAGTAATATACAGATAGATAAAATTAAGTAAATATATGACAATGTAAATGTAAAATATTTCCTTCCCAAATGCTTGCCATTGTTAAAAAAAGTCTTAACGCTTAATTTCACTACTGATATTAAGAGATAGAGGTAGCA
>NC_061857.1:6508045-6510545 GCF_019202785.1 Penaeus chinensis
GCAATAATTATAATAGAATAATAGTAATAATGATAATGATAATAGTAATATTGATAATAACAACAATAATAATAATAATGATAATGATAGTGATAATAATAATTATAGTAATAATAAAGATAATAATAATAATGATGATATTATTAATAATAACAAAAATAACAACAATAATACTGATACTGATAATGATAATGATAATAATAATGATAATAATAATAATAATAATAATAATAATAATGATAATGATGATAATAATAATAATAATAATAATAATAATAATAATAATAATAACAATAGTATTAACAACAACAACAACAGCATTTTTTTCTTTTTAGCACATTATTTGCGAAAAAATAATGTTTCCTCAAACCTAGCATTGTTCCTCTCTCTCCCTTAGGCCAAAATGCATGAAGACCGGAGACTGCTTTAGAATTATTGCATGAGTGTACGGTTTGCAATAGAAGCATAAAAGCTTTCGGAAAGCACTCTGTTGGCAACGTACGACTTAGAAATCAAGATGAAAGATATAGGTCTTTAGTTTGGTAAGTATTATGAAGAAAATATGTGCCCGTATCAGGAAAGTATGTATGTATTTCATAAATGGTGTTCGAGACTCAAGAAAGTATTTAATTATGTTGTATTAGGATGTACGTCTACATGGAGGTATGGAGACAGTGAGAGACTGACCACGATAAATGTCATGCACAGGCGATCACTGTTAGTATTAATCGCAAGGAGGAAGGGAGGAAAGAAAATGTAAAAAAAAAAAAGAAAGAAAAAAAGATTAAAACACATGTTGCAGATAAATTATAGATCTGACTAGTCTCTGGGGACGAGAATCAATTGCTTTATTTTCTTAAAAATACAGATCAACAAAGTTTCGTAGTAACATTAAACTATAAATGATAGAAAAAAATGGATAACTTCCATGTAGCTGACACCTTAGGGTCTACGGCGCTACAGCCGGATGACAGCTGTCAGTCTAATCATATTAATGGCGAGTTAAACGCCTGATCTATATTATACCTTGATAATGTACAGAAGGGTTTTAAAAGCATTCTTCTTTGAATCTTGTCTTCGTCTCCGTTTTTTCCACCTTCTCTGAATCCCTTCTTCTTCGTCTTCGTCTTCTCCGCTTTCTCTGAATCCTTTCTTATTCTTATTCTTCTTCGTCTTCGTCTTTTCAACTTTCTCTGAATCCTTTCTTATTCTTATTCTTATTCTTCTTCGTCTTCGTCCCACCTTCTCTGAAAACTTTCTTCTTCTTCCTCTCCTCCTCATCCTCCGAACCTCCATTTCTTCTTCTTCTTCTTCTTCTTCTTCTTCTTCTTCTTCTTCTTCTTCTGCTCCTCCTCCTCCTCCTCCTCCTCCGAACTTCCATTTTCCCAAAGCAAAAACCACTCGCTTTACAGCAGAGGTTTATGTTCTTTCGTCACAAATAACCTCACGTACCAAATACTTTTCAAAATCTTAAACGAAACCTACCAAATACAAACCATAACTCGTTTCACTACCAACAGATATACATCTCTCAACAGGGAGGCAGCTGAAAAAACACGGAATTAATATATTCTGTGAAACATAAGGGAAGGAAGATATCACAGAAGCCAAAACATAGCTGAGCATCTTGACTGCTCTGATGCTCGGAAACTTGATATCAAATGTGAAAAAAGAAAGTAAATGTAGCACAATTTGAATGAAGAGTTTTAAGGAAGTCTTTAACAGAATTACAGCGTCTCTTGCATTATGAAGTTGTTTATATTCATCTATGCCTGCCTTACATTTGTCACAATTGTTATATCAAATGTCGAGTTCATTATTTCAGATCATAGTTTACACCTAAATTATCATCATCATTGTGAATCTATCAGTAAACTCTAGCGATGGTTTCCTCTAATAAGAGTGCGCACGTGTGTGTGTGTGCGTGCGTGTGTGTGCGTTTTCGATCCTTACCTTTGACTAAAATCCTTACTCTATGCAATCCCAGAAAAGGGGGAAAAACAGAACTGGCAACTCAAACCGTATTCTGGAGTGCTCCGATTTGCCAAGTCTTGTGAAAGAAGAAAATATAACAAAATAGATAAATAATGTATAAAGCAAGAAAAAACTTTGTATATGACTTTTAAAAAATCCCAAATATAAACAAACACGAACAGTGAATGTCATCTGCTTAAAGTCGAGAGTTGGCGAATCGCAGTCCAGAATCGGGGCAGAGTTGCCAGTATTTATTTTCTTTTCAATGACATTAGGGATTAACTCTTCAGGAGAAGGGGGGGGGGGGCGAGGTGGCGGTCAGTTGGCTGTCACTCTTCGTAAGGAAGCCAATAGATGAATGAATATTCAAACCAAGTAGTAGAACTCTGTAGACAAATAAGCTGTGTATATCAAATCTATGCACGGATGAAAAAAAAAAGAAAAATCCTGTTCGATTTCATGAAAAGAAAAATAATTTAAACGCAAATCACGATAAAACAGAAAGGCCTTTGATGTTATAAAAAGA
>NC_061857.1:6540545-6550545 GCF_019202785.1 Penaeus chinensis
AAAACAAACAGACAAACGAGCAAAAACAAAATAAATACCTTGGAAAACAAAAACACCACATCATTTTTTAGACGTGTTTTATTTACGTATTCATCGATCTATCAATCCGTCTATCGCGTATCTCTTACACACTAAACTCGCCCGTGTACATCACTTGCTAACATGCATGATAAATAATGTAAATCACCAACAAAATAACAAAGAGCACTACTTTACTATCAGAAGAGATACAAACAGTTGATGAAGAACACAAGACAGAATTCTCAAGCTTAAAAGAAAAACATTACTATATTCAGCTGCTTCGTGTTAACTCTTCTATGATGCTTTCCAATGCCCTGAAATAAGGAAAAGATATATAACGAAATAAGTTCTGAATTGATCGAAATCTGGCAAACGTAGAAAAGATGGTGATTATGAGAAGAATCATATTAATAATGATAACAGTAAACATAATGATATTGATAATGATGACAAAAACTAACAATGGTAATGCCAATGATGCCGATGAAACCAGAATCATAATGATCATTATGGCAAGATAAATAATAATTATAGAAATTAATATAATGATAACGATAATGACAATAATAATAAGGATAATGGTAATAATCATTATAATATATTGAAAATGATGAAAACAAAGTAATGATTAAAAAAAACCAGTAATGATAATGATGATTATAATGATGAAGAAAATTGTAATAATAACCTTAAGCGTAATAGTAACGACGAAAATAACATAATAATGATGATGAACGTGAGGCTGATTACATTAATGAGGAAGGTAATTGTAATAATGATAATAGTAATGATAGCAACCATGATGATAACGAAGATGATGATGTTACTATTACTACTAACGCTAATAATCATATAACTAACATATAATAGTGCTAATAATGATACTAATGGCCATATTAATGACTGATAAAATATCAAGATCGCCCAATAATATATACATATATATACATATATATATATTTGCAAAGAACGAAAGTCAAAGATGAGAATGCGAAATATTCTGGTAATTTGCATAATACCCTGAGGAACCAAGTCTCTGGCTGAGAGTAAAGTACCAGGACCTCCATTGCCACGAGTCCCCAGCCTCTGACAAACATGTACCTGGTTGGATTAGCCTTCGAGTAATCTTGGTACGGCTGGGTCTCCGCGCTCATTGATCTGGATTCATCTGCTCTTATGAGCGTGGGTATACAGAAGGGGGGAGGGGGTATATATATGTGTGTATGTATGTGTGTGTGTGTGTGTGTGTGTGTGTATATATGTATCTCTATGTGTGTGTGTGTGTGTGTGTGTGTGTGTGTGTGTGTGTGTGTGCATATATACATATACAGTACACATTATATGAGGTGTGTTGATAAAACTGGATTTCCATCTCTGAAGTCGGGGGACACGTGAACACACTCTAGCCCTTCGGGAGTTTAAAAACTTATTCATCTGTTCAAAGAAACTTCTGGAAATCCGCATCGTTATGGAAATAACTTAATTTTTTGAACTGGTTTTGAGATAGATTTTTACTTTCGAGCTAAATTAAAAAGAGGAAGAAGTCAAGAATATTGTTTTTTTAAGAATATGGTAGTCTACACATCACATGGGAATTTTTGTACCCCCTTCCCCCCCTCTCTCTTTCTCTTTCTCACTCAATCACTCTCCCTCTCTCTCTCTCTCTCTCTCTCTCTCTCTCTCTCTCTCTCTCTCTCTCTCTCTCTCTCTCTCTCTCTCTCTCTCTCTCTCTCTCTCTCTCTCTCTCTCCTCTCCCTCTCCCTCCCCCCCTCTCTCTCTCTCTCTCTCTCTCTCTCTCTCTCTCTCTCTCTCTCTCACTCTCTCTCTCTCTCTCTTTTCTCCCTCTCTATTTCTTTCTCTCACTCAATCACTGAAAGATGCCAAAGACATCTCTCAAAGTGCACAGCGCCGCCGAAATATCGAAGCATGATGATGACATGAATTGCAATTGATCCTCGCATCTGGCAGTTCGTTCTTCATTGCATGCTCTTGACTTCACTCTCATTTTGCGTCGCCGTTTTAAGATGGAAAGGGTAATTCTATTTGTTTATTTGTTCGTTATTTTACGGGTTTTTATTCTTATTTTTATCGTGGTTATGATGATATTAGTTATTATCATTATAATTTTTATTGTTATTGTTATTATCATTTTAATGATGATTATTACTATTATTACTATTTTCATTATTTGTATTATCATTATTAGCATTATCATTTTTATTATTATTAAAATCATCATTATTATTATTATAATTAATATTATCAATATCATGATTGTTATCACACACACACACACACACACACACACACACACACACACACACACACACACACACACACACACACACACACACACAGACACACACACTTATCTGAGGCCGCCACTCCACCGAGGTAAAAGCACGGATCGCGGGTTGGATTCCTGTCTGCGGTTCGAGGAGAGAAGGAGCATCCATTCGGGGTAACGCTGTGACGTCAAAGTAACGTGACGTAAAACCGATTATCATTATTACTTTTCTCGTTATTGAAAATGTGATGATAATTAACGTGGAAGCTTCGTAAAGAAATGGGAAAAAATACCTATTATTCTTCGACTCATTATGTTTATTCAGTCATTTACTTATTTATTTTCAAAAGTATTTATCGGATTCAGACAAATATTTTTTTTATACTTACTGGACATTAGTTTTGTTGCTTGAAGTTTTGGTCCGAATCTCACACAAGATAATTCCAGTGATCACAGGCATTTACTTGTCTTAGTGCCTCTAATATATCAACACATTAAGATACACAATCTTTTCTTTGATATTATTGAGTCTGAAAGGTTAAATCATAGTGGTCCAGAATGATTTTGAAGATATTCAACCCGCCGAAGTCAATACCACGTCTTATGATTCGGACACGGAAAGTCTTACCATGTAACTAAAGTGACTTTCATTGTTTACTTCAAATTTTACCCAAAAAGAGTGAACGTGTGTTTAATATACTGTTGAAATGGCATATACACATTTTATGATACACTCACCTATACATTTTATATCAAGAAACATGCGGAACGATTCGTAATAAATAGAAATGTAAATCCCTAATTGAGCCGTGCGTGAAATATATTGAAAGGCATCACTTTCTGATTGGCTGCTCTGTGTGTATCATTTTGCATCAACCCGGAGGCTAACGAATCGAAAAAAAGGTTAATAAGGTGCGCGTAAAGAGCAGGCTTGTCTGAGGATGCATCAAAGTACTTACGGATTCAGAGAGACGGCAAAAGAGGCCTTGTGTACGCCTATGCAACCACACACTGAAACTCGTCAGAAGCTGTAGAGAGGCCTGGCCATTGACGTGTAATCCTTGTATGAATTTAGCCTTTAATTGTCATGTGTCCAACCCCTGAGTCAGAATAACATGGCATGGGTCAATTAGGGTCCCCACCTCACCTGTCGACGCGGTTGAGGATATATATATTAATCAGTCAATGTCAACTCATTACAGAACTTTTTGATAATTATTTTTCTCCTCAGCTTTCACTGGCCGATAATTGTTGTTTATTTTTCTGTTGACACTCCCATAAAAAACTAATACTAGAAGTTAAAAAAATAGATCATTTATAAAATCAACAATAGATTGCAATAATAATTACAAGCATGAAAAGAAAAGAAAAAAAAAATATATTCCGCATTTCCGAAAGGCTTTTGGGTCTTATACATTTCTGTGCTTTACAACATACTGCCAACGAGCACATATGCAAATGAGGCAAATGCTCAGACAAGGATAAAAAGTGCAGCTGTAATCATTTCACGTAAATCACACTCGCCGAACACACATTTCAGCCTAGCGAGAGTGCAGACAACGGCTTCAAATTAATACCGTCAGATCTTCATTATGTTAAAGGAATGTCTAACATGCACATACATCGTAGCCAGTGAGTACAGACACACCCATCTCGACTCAGAGAAGGCTTACTTAAGTTTATGTATCGTCTTTCTGAAGTAAAGAGGGATGAGAAAATTTAAGCCGTATATCTCAGAACTCAGGCAGTGGTTACTAAGATTCACATTAGAGTCCAAAGACCTTCGCTTGTCTGCCATTTCGCTCTGGGTTTCGGAGGAAGCGGCGGAATGTTGGGTATTTTGTTTTAACTTGTGTAGTGTGATAATTACTCACTATTGCGCTGACATTACTATTTGTTATTTGTTATTACTGTTTATGTTATTCATTATTACTATTCATGTTATGCATTATTACTGTTTATGTTACCTGTTATATTGATGTTTATATTATTTACTATTATTTGCGTTATATATTAGTATTCATATATTTTTTTTTTTCATTATTTGTTATTTTTCATTACTTCTATAAGCTATAATGATTTACATTATTCCTTATTCTGTGTATTATTTAGTATTTACTTTATCTATTTTATCGGCAATTGTATTATTTATGTGGCATATTACAATGCTTCACACACGCACACACTATCGAGGCGACTGGCAAGCATGTGTTATTTATATTTTTGACCTATATATTGTTCCATTGAAAGAGGACACTGCTATTCATTCAAGGCGAAATTCAAGTTTTATTTACCATCCACTGTGCAGCAAGAACGTCTTTCTATTGAACATGTATATAAATTAGATGAATATACATCTACTGCATTACCTATAGGCTAGTTTTCAGCATGTAAAGTAGTAAGTTAGGTAATATCTATATACAGCGTTATGTATACAGAGTATGGTTATGCATATGAATTACATATGGGTTGTGGTTAAACATATACATTAGTATGTGTGTGTAAATTAACGTTACATCAAAGTCAGAACTATTGGAGCGAATAGGCATTTCATCGACTTAGATATGACGGGATTTAGTGAGGAGTGAATTGGTAGGTGGATAAAATGCCTGTCGGGATAGAATTGTGGATTCATTTCAAATTCCATATGACACCTGAAAATGAGTGACTTCTTACTTCAATTTACGTGAAAATCTAATTAGTGAATTCGTTAGTAAGATTACGTGCAGGTTAAATATGTGTATTATTGACGCCATATTTCGATTTGCATATAAAATCTGACTATCAGTGAGTTGTTATTTCGAATTATAAAAAAAAGTGAATATCAATATCAAATTACGAAGACAAAATGGACATGAATGACTTTTACATTTAAATTTCAGATACCCTACAATATAGTGATTTCATATTTTGTGCAACTTAAAAAAGAAATTCACAACATAAGTCACTTCATACTTCTCCCTCAAATGGGCCATCTATCCAATCCCAGTCGGTTCTATAACACAGGTTACCGAAGCATTGGTTAATGATCGTCAGTTAGTGTTTAATGATAGGAAAAGAAATTTATTCAGTTCCTGTCGAGTTCAGGAGCGTCATGCCAGTCAAGCACAGAAACGCTGGAGACAGAAACCCACATTCCTATTGTGTATTGGAAGAATATGCTAATTCAGAATGGGAGAGAAACGTCTTTTCTCTGCCTGCATAATTGCTGAATGTAAATCGAAAAGAATGTAATCTTTAGAGTGCAGACAAATGATTAAAAATAAACAGGTAACCATGCGAGTAAACAGCCTTTATATACTCACACACACACACACACACACACACACACACATACATATATATGTATGTGTATATATATACATACATACATATATACACACACACACACACACACACACACACACACACACACACATATATATATATATATATATATATATATATATATATATATATATACATACTTATACACATGCACGCAGCTGGCAACATCAATTTAAAAAGTGGTAGCATCTCTTACGAAGAAATTAGGTACGAGAAAATGACGAGGTGGCATCTTATGTCAATATTTCCAAGGCTATCTGCAGGGAAAACACGCGCTCAGTGTACATAATTAGGGCGGATGGTAGAGATACAATTTTCTTCTCTTTTGAGGTATTGTTTCATATTTCTCATGTAAGTTTTATGACCTTACGTCTAGCAACCGCAGTGCCTTACCACGATGTGTGGAAAATACAGCAACTCATGGCAACAATGTTAGATTTATTGAGTGCCATATTCTAAACTTTTTTATTATTATTCAAATCATTTATTTCGAGCCAACTTAAATCGTCACTGCCCTGACAAATATTTCTCGTAAGAACCTAGGTTTTTTTTTCCTTTGAATTACAGCCTTTAAGACTGTAAAATTAGCATGCCCCTCACCTTTTTAAACTTTCAGAGTGGGCGGGGAAGTCTTCCTGTCACGCCCACGTCCCAGTCTCACTCATCTCTCGAGGCGCAGAATGTCTCCTTAACTCTGCGGTATTTTGTACTACAAAATCTCTCTAACACCATTATTGTGTAATTCGTAGATTTCACAATGAGCTGCTATGGCTGCTCATGACCAAACTAATAGCCAAGCGAGAAATATCACCGACCCCTTTCTACCTAAGCGGTGGCGTTTCTTTAGTCTATACACACGCACAGACACACACGCACATACATACATACATACATACATACACACATATATATATATATATATACATACATACATACATACATACATGCATACATACATACATACATACATACATACATATACATACATGCATACAAATCTGTATATGTATATAAATGTATATATATATATATATATATATATATATATATATATATATATATATATATATGAGACACAGACACACACACACAGCACACACAACACACTTTTATAAACAAACTATTGAGCACCACCGATTAGATAGCCACGGGGAAGCAAAGTCCTTTGAGAAAAATAGGATGGGATGAAGACCAGACTTGCATAGGCCATTTGATGCAAGGACGGGAAAGGTATTTTCTCATTTGCATATCATTTCGGTGAGAAACAGAAGAGGAAGAGGAGAGTATCCTAGATAAAGAAGGAGAGAGGTGGTATCGAATATACAGAAATTTGATTATCTTCATAATCATCATTATTATCACCATCATCATCATTACTATTGATGTTGCAGATAGATTAGAATGATATCATTAGTAATGTTTATTTTGATAATAATAATAATAATAATAATAGTAATAATAATAATAATAGTAATAATAATAATAATAATTATGATAATAATAATAGTAATAATAGTAATAATAATAGTAATGTTAATAAAGATGAGGATGATAATATTGATAATAGTAATGATAGTAAAAATAAACAAAAAATGTAACATTACTACTAATGATAGGTATAATAATAACGATATTACTAATAATGATGAGAAAAGGAAGTATCTAATAGTAATAATGATAATAATAATAACAATAATAGCGCTAATAACAGTAATGATAATAATAATAATAATAATAATAATAATAATAATCCTACTACTGTCAATACTATTGATAATAATAATAATGACTATAATGACAATAATGATAATGCTAATAATAATAATAATCTTGATAATAATGGTAGTACTGGCGATGATGATGATGAAAATGAAAATGGTGATGATCATAATAATGATGAGATGATGTTGAAAATGACGATAATAATGATAATGATAATATTAATGATAATAAAAATAATAATAATAATATGATTAATAATTTAGTTTTAGTCCATTTGTTACTATGGATGTTCTTGGTGTGACATATCTGTTTTATTTTGCTTCTAAATTACCCCCTGTGTGCAAGTAATGGCCGGGGTTACCATCCTCTGGCGGCACCACACAGCACGCAGTAATAATAATAATGATAATAATAATAATAATAATGATAATAATGATAATAATGATAATAATAATAATGATAATAATAATACTACTACTAATAATAATAATAATAATAATAATAATAATAATAATAATAATGATAATAATAATAATAATAATAATGATAATAATGATAATAATGATAATAATAATAATGATAATAATAATAATAATAATAATAATAATGATAATAATGATAATAATGATAATAATGATAATAATAATAATAATAATGATAATAATGATAATAATGATAATAATGATAATAATAATGATAATAATAATAATAATAATAAAAATGATAATAATGATAATAATGATAATAATAATAATAATAATAATGATAATAATGATAATAATGATATTAATAATGATACAAATAATGATAATAATGATGATGATGATGATGATGATAGTAAAAATAATAAAGATGATGGTGATGATAATAATAGTAAAAATAATAATGAAAATAATAATGATAATAATAATAATAATAATAATAATAACAATAATAAAGATAATATAATAATGATAACAACAATAATAATAATTATAATAATAATAATATTTATAATAATGATAATAATGATATTAACAATAGTCGACTTCAGTCCTAAAATCTTTCACAAAAGGATAGAGACCAGAAAGGGAAATACTAACCACAACAATGAATAACGAGACGGAACGAGAACAGACTACAAGGGCCTACGTCCGAGATCATCCCATTAAAGAGAATTATACGCACGCTAACCTTAAAAATAGTTGCGTGTATTTACTCATATCAACCGTAAGCGCATATAACTCTCTTCCCGTTTATTGCCAAAGGGTTGCAAACGTTCATAGTAATTGGGCGCTTGCTGAACCAATTATCTAGTGTACTGACAAAGCATGGGAAGACAGTCGGTTTATGAATAAGGGAAATACAGAACAGATTTATGTTTGTTGTTGTTGTTGTTGTTTTGTTTTGTTGTTTTTCATGAAGAGGAAATAAAGATTTTTTTTGAGGGGGGTTGGGAGTTTATTTTTTGTTGTTTGATTGCTATTAAGAATAAGGTTTTTGTATATCTTTATTGATGTAGTTGTTACTGATATATCGGTAGTGTTATTTAACATTATTCGTATTATCATCAAAACGGTGTTAAATTAAACACACACAAAAAAAAATCTGACATCATCATTATAACAGGCTCTGGAAATAAAAAAGAAAAAGATGAAGTTTGATAACACAGAGCAAACATTTTAATGATCCTTAGTACTAATTTACTGGTCTATCATATATGAAATAACATTAAATTCCGTTAATTTTGGGTCAAATTCTGGTTACTGAACTTCGAAGCACAGATCCAAATGCCTGAAATTTTTAAACAACCCGCCGTTCAATTTTAACACTTGTTCAGTATACCTGATGTTGAAAACAGACGAAAATCGTTGCATTAGAATAAAAAAAAAACGTTAACCTGAGAAGAACAAAAGAACGAAAAAGGAACACCAATTCGCATACCAACATGACAAGAGGGACAGAACAGTTACAAATCCGTCTATCGTTTTGAAACCTTTTTTTTTTAAAGGAAATTTCTTTCTTTTTCTTTTTCTCTTTTTTCTTAACCGAACGTTAACTTATTGTTAATACAACTCGAGTCATCCCCAAAGCTTCGATTGTCGAATTATTGAATAACTGAAATATGACAGACAGTGTGTGATTGCTCGGTCATGGGAATCGATTCTCTCCTATGATCAAGTACACGAAGTCGATGTTGGTATTGTCATGTGTGGTATTTTTTGCTTCGGTGCTGCTTGTGAAAGGTTGACTTTATGCTTGAATAGGGTAGATCGATAGGTAGGTGGATTAATAGGCAGATAGGTATATAGGTTGGTAGGTAGATAGACAGATACATAGATAGATAGATAGATAGATATATAGATATATAGATAGGTAGGTAGGTAGATAGGTAGATATATAGATAGGTAGGTAGGTAGGTAGATAGGTAGGTAGATAGGTAGGTAGATAGGTGGGTAGATAGGTAGGTTGGTAGGTAGAGAGGTAGGTAGAGAGAAAGATAGGTAGGTTGGTAAGAAGGTAGACAGTTAGGTAGGTAAAATAATAGACATAGATTGGTAGATAGATTAATAGACAATTAAATAGGTAAACGAATTGATAGATAACTATATAGATAGGTAGGTAGGCAGGCACGTACGTCTATACATTTGCACGTAGGTAAAC
>NC_061857.1:6555545-6558045 GCF_019202785.1 Penaeus chinensis
ATTGCTATTAAGAATAAGGTTTTTGTATATTTTATTAATGTAGTTGTTACTGATATATCGTAGTGTTATTTAACATTATTCGTATTATCATCAAAACGGTGTTAAATTAAACACACACAAAAAAAAATCTGACATCATCATTATAACAGGCTCTGGAAATAAAAAAAAAAAAAGATGAAGTTTGATAACACAGAGCAAACATTTTAATGATCCTTAGTACTAATTTACTGGTCTATCATATATGAAATAACATTAAATTCCGTTAATTTTGGGTCAAATTCTGGTTACTGAACTTCGAAGCACAGATCCAAATGCCTGAAATTTTTAAACAACCCGCCGTTCAATTTTAACACTTGTTCAGTATACCTGATGTTGAAAACAGACGAAAATCGTTGCATTAGAATAAAAAAAAAAACGTTAACCTGAGAAGAACAAAAGAACGAAAAAGGAACACCAATTCGCATACCAACATGACAAGAGGGACAGAACAGTTACAAATCCGTCTATCGTTTTGAAACCTTTTTTTTTTTTAAAGGAAATTTCTTTCTTTTTCTTTTTCTCTTTTTTCTTAACCGAACGTTAACTTATTGTTAATACAACTCGAGTCATCCCCAAAGCTTCGATTGTCAAATTATTGAATAACTGAAATATGACAGACAGTGTATGGTTGCTCGGTCATGGGAATCGATTCTCTCCTATGATCAAGTACACGAAGTCGATGTTGGTATTGTCATGTGTGGTATTTTTTGCTTCGGTGCTGCTTGTGAAAGGTTGACTTTATGCTTGAATAGGGTAGATCGATAGGTAGGTGGATTAATAGGCAGATAGGTATATAGGTTGGTAGGTATATAGACAGATACATAGATAGATAGATAGATAGATATATAGATATATAGATAGGTAGGTAGGTAGATAGGTAGATAGATAGATAGGTAGGTAGGTAGGTAGATAGGTAGGTAGATAGGTGGGTAGATAGGTAGGTTGGTAGGTAGAGAGGTAGGTAGAGAGAAAGATAGGTAGGTTGGTAAGAAGGTAGACAGTTAGGTAGGTAAAATAATAGACATAGATTGGTAGATAGATTAATAGACAATTAAATAGGTAAACGAATTGATAGATAACTATATAGATAGGTAGGTAGGCAGGCACGTACGTCTATACATTTGCACGTAGGTAAACTGATAGACTAATAGATAGGAGAATTGACAGATAAAGAGACAAGTAAGTACATTAATAAATAGATAGTTTAATCATCCACTGGCAAGAACCAGCCATATGTTAATTCGACCTTCAATAGGAGAGAATTATTACTCAAATTTTGCAACTCGTCAAATCAGATATGACGAAATCTGCTGACTCACGGCATAGTGCTTGAAGTGTTCGATCGCCACAAAGCGAGAGGAAGTCAATTAAATTCTTAACCTAAAGAAGAAAAAATCTTGTGGCTACGAGCTGCTTTTGTAATCGGAAAAAAAAGGGAAATCTGCATGGAGGCAAAATACAGTTCGAACTACAAATTAGTGGTAATATCAACATCATGAAGACGAAGCCAAAGCCGGTACCAGTCTCTGCCGCATGTTTCGGACAAGTTCCCGCAAGGCACGCACGATTACCATTAGGAAAGAGAAAGAAAGAGAGGAAGAGGGAGAAAGAGAAAATGAAAGAAAGCAAGGAGTTAAGGTGCTAAAAAAAAAGATATTTGAGAGGTAAAATAAAGAAATAAAGTGACAAAGCAAGCAAAAGAGACATAGAGAAAGAGAGAGAGAGAGAGAAAAAAAAAGTAAAGAAGCGGAGATAATGGGGGGGTATGGGGGGGGGGGGGGGGGGGGGGGGGGGGGGGGGGGGGGGGGGGGGGGGGGGGGGGGTAGGGAGAGTAGCAGAGAAGAGAGAGAGAGCCGGAATAAGAACAGTCCGAGGCAATACCCGATTACACGACATTACCGAATCAGACAGACTGTACTGACATCTACCTCCCTACCTTACATCCCTGCCAGACCATACCCGTCCCGTCAGTCTCCGGTCCGACCCTTCCCGACCGCCCCTTCACTGCCCCGCCTTCCCCCAGCTCTACCCCCGAAAGAACCATAACAACCCCCCAACACACCACCCCAACAACCCCCTGCAACACATCCCCCCAGCTCCCCTCGAACTCGTCACGCACCCTCCCCCCCCCACCCAGTACAACCAAACCCTACTCCCCCAACAAAATCCCCATCCCTAGCCCTAAACCCCTTGACCCGGCAAACAAAAAGACTCTATTTGACAGCGCGTTCCAGCCACCCCCCCCCCCCCCCGGAAAAACCTCACTACCCCTAACACCCCCCTACCACTCCACACAGAAGGGCCCACATCAAGCCCGTCAGAGGAATCAGTTCCACAAAGAATACAGAAGCACAAGTCACCTCAAGTAGGTTTTCTTCATTTCTTTCTTCTGTTTCGTTTTTCTCCTCGTCATCATTATTGTTATTATTATAAACCGCAAAGTTATTATCATTATCATGAT
>NC_061857.1:6573045-6576058 GCF_019202785.1 Penaeus chinensis
ATTGAAAGAATGTGAGAGAAGAAGAATGAGAGATAAGGTGGAAAAATGAGATATATATATAACGAAGTTAAAAATGAGGGATGTAAGGTGAGAGGGCAGGGGGGAAGAAAGGTACAGAATAGAAAGAAAAAAAATAAGAAAGTAGAGTAAGAGTAATTATCGAATGGGGGGGAGGAAACTTCCAGTGTGAATGACAGTGTGACAAACATTTTAATGAAAAAGAATGAGGTCGAGGTGGTTGTGGTGGAAGGTGGGGGGGGGGGGGTGGACAATGACTGTTATAGGGCACAGAGAAAAAAAGGAGAAGGAAGGAGAGACAAAAGAAGAGAGAGAAATGGCATGCCAGGCCAATAATACGAAGGGTTTGAGATAAGATGGAAAAATATATAGATTAATATTGACAATGATTCGTTCTGAGTTATTCTGTTATCATTATCATTATAATCACCATCTTCATTGTCATCATTGCAAATATCGCTGCCATAATCATCATTATCGTTATCATCATTAGTGATAGTGTTACTGTCGCTATGATTATTATTATCACTATCATTATCACTGATGTTATTATTATTGTTGTTGTTCTCATTATTTTCAATACCATTATTATTACTATTATTATCATTATCATCCTCATCATTATCATCATTACTATTATCGTTATTATTATTATTGTTATTATCATTATCATCATTATCAATATTATCATTATTGTTATTATTATTATTATTATTATTATTATCATCATTACTATTACTAATACCACTGTTATTATTATTATCATTATTATTAATATTATTATTATAATTATCATTATTATTATCATTATCATAATTATTGTTATTGTCATCACTATTATTATTATCTTTATTATGATAACTGTCATAACTTATTATTACTGCTTTTATCATTGCTATTATCATTATCATTATCATCATTGTTATTATCATCCTTAATAATAATGTTATTATATTTTTATCATTTTTTTATTGTTCCTTTTATTTTCATTGTAATCATCATTATAATTAGTGTTATCCACATTATTATCATCATCATCATCATTATCTATGCCTTTATTATCATTAATTATATGACCATTATTACCATGATTATCATCGTCATCATTTTCACCACCTTCATCATCACTATTTCTGCTGATATTATATCGGTCACTACTGCTATTGCCACTTGAACTAGCACCTTCCGAGGAGGCTATTCATTGTCTTTGTTATCAGCACTGTTAAAAGAATGTCATTGTTATCATTATTACTATTTTTTTTAATTCATATCATAATGTTTATCACTGTTAATAATATCATTATTATCATTATGATAAGTTCTTATTTCTAACATCATCGCGACTTTCATTTCATTTTTACAATCGTCATTTTCTCTCTTTGAAGAAAAATGAAAAAAAAAAGAAAGCAAATAAAAAAACAAAAAATGGTTGTTTTTCATAGCAGTTAAGTTGCATTTTACAGATAAATGTGCGATACAATTAATATTTTTTGATAGGATAATTCATCACGATATGTTCCGTTTCTCTGGCGAGTCTTAACGTCATTACGGATGAGAATTGTTTTATATATGATGAGAGAAAGAAATTTTAATTTTGAACTAATTTGAAATATAGCCGCATATATATATATATATATATATATATATATATATATATATATATATATATATATATATATATATATATATATATGTGTGTGTGTGTGTGTGTGTGTGTGTGTGTGTTTTGTGTGTGTGTGTGCGTGTGTGTGTGCGCGCGTTTGTGTGTATGTGTGAGAAAGAGAGAGTGAGAGAGAGAGAGAGAGTATGTACATGTGTATTAGCGTGAATGTAGGCCCACTTATGTATTTATGTTTACGTCGATGCATGACTATGTCCCCGTATATACACACCTATTCCCCATACATAAATACATCCTCGTACACACAGCCTTCCTTCCATCCGTCGACCCACTCTGAGGCTGGGCGCCCCGCCGCGAGATGAATGATGCAATCAGGCCTCCTCAGCCTCCGTCGCGGCGAAAGGAAGTCATTATGACCACTCGGGAGCCTTCGCTTTCTGGACGGAGAGAAAGGGAGGGAGGGAGGGGGAGAGGGAGCGCGAGGGGAAGGGGAGGGGGAGAAGGAGGGAGGGAGGGAGGGGGAGAGGGAGCGCGAGGGGAAGGGGAGGGGGGAGAGAGAGAGCGCGAGGGGAAGGGGAGGGGGAGAAGGAGGGAGGGAGGAGGACCTAGAGGGAGGAAGGGAGGGGGGGAATTGGAGGGAGGAAGGGGAGAGGGGGGGATAGAGGCGGCGAAGGGGTGGAGGAGGACGGATGGAGAGATGGAAAAAGATGTAGAGAGAGGAAAAGATGGAAGAAGAGTGAGAGCGTGGAGGAGGGAGAGAGGGAGGTGGGAGGAAGAAAAGTAAGAGAAGAGAAGGAGAAGGACGAATTGAAGAGAATTAGAAGGACGAATTGGGGGGAGGGAGGTTGGAGGGAGAGGAGTGGGGGAGAAAGGCAGGAGAGGGAGGGAGCGAGGAAGGGGGAAAAAAACACTTGAAAAGCGAGAAGCGTACGAATGTATGAGAAGGGGAGAGACAATGAAACAGAGCGGAAGGGAGAGGAGGGGAGGGAGAGAGGGAAGAAAGAGTGTGAAGGAGAGCAGGAGAGAGCGAGAGTGAATAGACTTAATAACCGAGAGGAAAATGATACTTAATGATAGTAGAACGACGGGACATGGATGGTGGAAGGAGGAAATGATTTCTAAATCCGAAGCTCACGTGAAAAGAGGTTCATGTGTTTCGGAGTCGAGTCGAAACTAGTGAAGGGAATGCATTTGCAACGCTAAATGGTGAGTGAGGGAGTGGAAAGGGCTGTGCATCTCCCTCCAGGTAACGTAAACACTCCATCACTCTCAGCCTACGAACGAAACTCTCGACACTCGCAGACAATAAACAAATAACGCCTTCCTTTCCAACCGGCGAAAAAATAACACTTCACTTTAAACCAATGAATAAAT
>NC_061857.1:6593658-6603658 GCF_019202785.1 Penaeus chinensis
ATATGCATATATACATATATACAAACACACACACACACACACACACACATATATATATATATATATATATATATATATATATATATATATCTGTGTGTGAAAGTGTGTATGTGTGTGTGTGTGCCTGTGTGTGTATGTGTATATGTGTGTGTGTGCGTGTGTGTGTATGTGTGTGTGCGCGTGTGTGTGTATGTGTGTACATAAAGACTAAAAACATGTCCCAGTTACTGCATAAAGCTAACTGACCCTGCCTTCACTCTATCTCATTCCACGAAGACTACAGGCATAACAAAAAAACCGCCCTCGACCCCCCTCCCCCATTTCTCCCAAGACAACACCATTCGTGTGACCAGTTTCCCCTTTCCCTGCCTTTGTCCAAGACTATACAGAGCCGACAGACACAAAACAGCTGTGTGTGTTAAATTGAGAGCACAGATGTGTGTGGGTGACGAAAAGGGGATACAAGTGTAAACTTTTGTCTGACTCACAGTTTGGTTATTACTGTGTAGGGAAACGGATGTAGAGCTTTTTTCTTTTAATATTATATATCTGGTAAGTTGATGGCAGCATTATGTATTATATATGTATATAAATGTGTGTAGATTTACAAACCTATATGAATATGCATATGCACGTGCGTGCATGTTTGTGTGTGTCTATATATTTCTGTATATATATGTATCTATATCTATATGTCCATATGTATGTATGGGTGTATATATGTATACATGTATATATGTATGTATGTGTGTATATATGTATACATGTATTTATGTATATATCCACACACACACACACACACACACACACACACACATATATATACACATACACACGCACACACTCAAACACACACACACACACATATATATATATATATATATATATATATATATATATATGGCGTAATAGGTTTGCCACTCAGGCGTCGTATCGAAGCTAACACAGTCACCATTGAAAAAGTAAGACAATAATCATTACAAATGTCTGGTTCTGAACTTGAAGCGTACAAACAAAATTGCAAATACGTAAAAGTAAACAGGAACAATACAGACAGACGTAATGCAAATGAAAACACAAAATAATCATACAATATAAGCATTTAAATGAAATAAAATGTCATACGCATAAACTATAACCACCAATAGGGGAAACTAACCAAAGTGGGTGTTGGTTGAGAGGGAAGGCCTATTGGGTGTATCAGCAAGGATTCTGAGATGATAAGGTCTTCCTTAAAATCTCTTGGGAGTTGGGAATGTTCTCTTATTGCCGAGAAAGATGGTTTGCTCAGTGGAAGGCCAGTCCTGAAGGATTTGCCTCTAGGATGCGGTGTCGTAACCATCGTGAGTTAGACCCAACGTACCGAGCTTTGCAGGAAGGACAGATAGAACATGTGTTCTGACAACGTTAGAACACGTCAGAGTTACATCTCAGTGGTTGTTTTAGAAATTTGGAGATACTGTTAGTGTTGGTGAAGACTAAAGTGAATTTAATTATTTTGCTAAAGTGTTTTTTAGTTGCTTCCTGATTTCAAAACTTAAACTGCCCATAAACGGTAGTTTAACATGCCTATATATATATATATATATATATATATATATATATATATATATATATATATAAACAGCAAAAAAACGTTTAAGTAATGTTATCAAATAAAAACAATGAGTACACATTAACTATAAAAAATCCTTAAGAAATGTAATTTCGTCGTGAAAAGTTAACCAGCTGCTAGACAAGTTTTAGGCTCGAGTGATTAGAGTTTGATGTTGTTAATGTTGTATAAATACGGCTTGTAGCTGAGAAAGTCCGAGGCCAATAAAGTTAGGTTTTCGGTAAATGGAAGATACCTTTGTTATGGGTGATTAGCTTGTCCAAAAACGGCAATTGATTATTTTCCTGCATCTCACAGGGTAAACATGACGCTCGGGTGTTTCGAGTTGAGGTCTGTCAGGAAAAAGTTTACCTGTGATGGGTGTTTGAGAAGGAGAAAGATGCCATCGGTGTATCGACTGTAATTCAGGCGGGCATTGTTCAAGCCAATTATGATAGCAAAGGGATGCATTAGCGCAGGAGGGGCCTAATGGGGATCCCATCGCCACACCGTCTGTTTGGTTGTGTAAGTAATCATCAAGTGTGAAAACCGAGTAATGGGCTACAATCTCAAGTCATTTTTTGAGTTTATCTTTTGATAGGCCAAATTCATTGAGATCTTTGGTGTTCAGATTCTTCACTATTAAATTCGTGGTTGCATGAAGAGGAACATTAGTGAACAATGACTCGATATCGAAACATGTCATGCTGATGGATTGTTGAAGATTAAGGAATATAATTTCACTAACAAAGGCAAAAGAACTTTAAATTGTGTACTGATAAGTGGTGAAAGGAGATATGATAAGAACCAGAAAATTTGCAGCGTTAGAGTTAAATATGCCAATCGAAAAACTAACGGGTCTTAGAGGAGTGTCAAATTATCAACTTTGGGGAGTCCGCAGAGTAGACCAGGTCTGGAGCCAGAGATCATAAGAAAACTAAATGTTTTCATTAATGGAGGTTTTAATAGTACGGAGTAGCTTTGATTTTTAACTTGTCTTCCAGGTTTAATAACTGAGTTGGTATCTCATTGGTAATTCGTTTGAATTTCACTAAGAAGAATATTCATGATCTTTTCATAGTCACACTTTATTCAAATGACAACACTCCGAACTTTATTCTTCTTCTTTACTTTTACGTATTTGTTATTCTCTTTGTATGTACACTCCGAACTTTAGAACCAGGCAGTTGAAATGATTATTATCTAACTGACTCTTTCAATGGTTCTTTTTGACATTGATGATGGAGATTTAGTTTGCCTTCGAAACCTCTAATACGCATGAAATTCTTCACGACTATGTTAGTTACCTCTTCATAATATATATATATATATATATATATATATATATATATGCACACACACACACACACACACACACACACACACATATATATCTGCAGTTTATATATACGCATACACACACACACATACACACACACATATGTATATATATACATACACATAAGTATATGTGTGTGTCTGTATACATACGTATGTAAATATATACGTAAATACACATATATACACACTCATACACACACACACATAAGTATATGTGTGTGTGTTTAATGTTCATTGATTTATTGAATATTTATTGATTATTTATTTATGCAGATTTATATATCTACATATATGTACATCTACATATATATGTATACATATTTGTATATATGTATATCTACATTTATATGTATATATATTTATATATATGTGTATCTATATCACACACACACACACACACACAAATGCTGCTGTGTAACATATGGTAAGCGCCAACATTCAATCATTAATCATAGTGAACACGCCAAAGGCTGGAGAGGTCGGTGCTATATGAACAGCGAGGTAGCGTAACCTGAGAGAGAGAGAGAGAGCGAGGTTGATGAAGAGAAGACTGCCTTTATCGAGATTAGCTGATATTAAGTGTTTACCATAGTACATACGGATCATCCGAAGTAACTGATGGGGACATACACGTTTAGAAAGGCATATATTAAATAAGAACAAACAAAACACAAAACTAAACCAGCCGTACATCGCATTTGGTAAACACACACACACATACACACACATTCATACACACACATACACACACATACACACACACACACATACACATACACATACACACACAGACACACACGTAAACGTTAGCACACGCACACATACACACACAGACACAGACACACACATAAACGTTAGCACACACACACACACACACACACACACACACATACACATACACATACACACACACACACACATACACACAAACACACACACACACATACACATACACAGACACACATAAACACACACGCACACACACATACATACACACAGACACACATAAGCATAAACACACATACACACACATAAACGTAAACACGCACATATATAAACACAAACACACATAAACATAAACACACACACACACACACACACTCACACACACACATACACACAGACACACATAAAAATAAACACACACATACACACACACACACATAAATACGACATAGTGAAAGACACAAAGAATAACAAACACAACTTCTGTGATCTTTCAGTCTTTGTAGGACAGTTTTTTTTTTCTCCTTTTTTTTGTCCTTTTATACACAAATCTTGAATACATCGCCGTATCTTTTCTTTTCCAGGAGAAATGTCAACACAAAAGAAGGAAGACAGAAATGGTTGGTTTTGACGGCAATATTAACCCTGTTTTTCATATCTCAGAATTCTGACGTTGAATGAGGAGAAAAATAAAAATAGTTTCATCCGATTTCCTCGGCGTTAAAAGAAGAGGAAGAAAATAAATAAGAAATATGAAACCGAAGCCGAGCGAAGAGTAAAGAAACGAACGAACGAGGATGCCGGGGGGGGTTCGGGGGAGGAGGGGGGGAGAGGTTTTTCGAAGGGGAGGAGGGGAGCTTCCAGGTAATCGCCCAAAGCCAATAATTCTCCTCCCACGTGCCCACCTGTGTGTTGTTCCCCTTTTTCTTGTTGCCTTTGTTATCCCGAACGTCAGCCTATCAGAGGAAACCAACTCAGCTGCGCCAAACACCTCGGCTTCCGTGACGTATGATCACGTGATTGATGACGTCACGCCTGATGATGTCCGAATAGCTGCACGGATTCACGAAAATGAACGACTTTGGTGGAGTATTGTGAATAACACGGCCTATGGCGATGGCAGAAAACTTGATGAAGATGAGGATGAAGACGAAGATGAGGATGAAATACCGAAGCCAAGGGCGAAGCTTCTGAAACTGAAGGCGAAAGTAGATCGGGGCAAAGATTCAAATGCAAAGCCTAAAAATGTGGACAAAAAATGTGGTAAGTTACGGACGTAAAATGTTTATAGAATTAAAATTGATAATAGCAACGTTAAAAAAGTATTAAAAAAAAAAAACTTGATAACCATAACAACGATGGTGTAATGATGATAACAACAATGCCAATAACAAAATTATCAATGAAAACGACAACAATAACAATGATAACAGTGATAATGATGCGTATGTTGATAATGACAAAATGATAACAATAATGATAGTAATAATAATGAGGATAATAATGATAATAATGATGAAATTAATGATGATGATGAGGATGATGCTCATGATAATAACAACAATAATGAAACTGATGAAGATTATGATAATGTTTGAAAATATAAAGTTGATAACAATGATAATAGTAATAATAGTAATGAAGATGATGATAATAACCACCCCCAAAAAATAATGATAATGATTATAATGAAAACCATAACGTTAATAAGTATAACAATAATAACAATACCAACAACTACAATAATTATCCTAAAAACACCCAAACTGATAATACAACAACAACAACAAAATGAAAACAACAAAATTCATAACAACGACACGGCAAAAAGAAAAAAAAAAAAAAAATATCCCAAGCCGACATCCGCAAAACCAGACCGCCATGATATATCGGACAAATGTTTCATAATAATAAATTTCTTCATAAGCATGATGTTAACTGTTTTCTTGTTCGATAAAAAAAAAAAAAAAAATGTACAAACAAGTGAGATCCGTGTTCGGATTATGTTTTTATTTTTCTTGTTTTTTTTAATTTTTTCTAATTTTTGTCTTTCGTTTTTTTGGTTTTTTGTTTTTTCTCTTCAAGTCTGAAACGGCGGTTTTATGATTGTTGTTGTGTTACGTGTTATTATATCTGTTATTACTGTTAAAATCATTATTATTATAATTATTGTTATTGTCATTATTATTATTATTATTATTACTATTATAATCATTATTATTATTATTATTATTATTATCGTTATAATTGCTATTATCATCATTATCATTATTGTTATTATTATCATTATTGTTATCATTCTTATTATCATTCTTATTATTATCATCATCATCATCATTATTATCATTATCATTAACATTGATATTATTATTATCATTATCGTTATTAGTATTATTATCATTATTATCATCATTATGATCCTTATTGTTCCCATCATCATTATCATTATCATCACTTTAACCATTCTTGTTATCATCATCATTAATATTATCATCTCTCTTCTCCTCATCATTCATAACCATCATCATCATTACTATTTCCATCTCTCTCCATTTTGAACCATTACTCATACGAACGACCGAATGATTTTAACAAAAGATCTCAAACGGCAGTCCAGAAGTTCTACAAAAGAAAAAAAAAAGAAAGGGAATTTTAAAATGTCAAATAGGACTTTTTTTTTTTTTTTTTTTTTACTTCATAATTGTCGATTTCCTGTTTTCAATACGGGCGCTGAAAGGTCGGTTTCCTGTTGCAATATCTTCTTGTATTTTCCTCTTCTCTTCTGTTCCTTCTTGTATTTGGTGGTTCGTTTATGCTGCCTTGTTGTTATTGTTGTTGTTGTTATTGTGATTATTGTTATTATTGTCATTGTCATTATTATTATTATTATTATTATTATCATTATTATTATTATCATTATTATTATTATCATTATAATTATTATCATTATAATGATTATTATTATTATTATTATTATTATTATCGTATTTATTATTAGTATCGTTATTATTATCATCTTTATTATCATTATTATAATGTTATTGTTATTATTATCATTACCATTATCACTGTTATTTTTGTTATCTTTATAATCATTATTATTATTGTTATTATTATCAACATGATTATTAATTTTTATTATCATTATTATTGTTATTACAATAATTATCTCTATTATAATTATTACCACTATTATTATTATTACAGTTGATGTTATTACTATTATTGTAATTATTATTATTGTTATTATTATTATTATCGTTATTATTATTGTTATTATCATTATTGTTATTGTTATTATCATTATTATTATTATTATTATTATTATTATTATTATTATTATTATTATTATTACTATTATCATTATTATTATTGTTATTATTATTATTATTATTATTGTTACTATTATTATTATTGTTATTTTTATCATTATAATCATTATAATGATAAAAATAACAACAATAATAATAATAATAATAATTATAATTATTGTTATTATTATCATAATCATCATGATCATGATCATCATTATTATCATTATCCTTTCATTATCGTCATTATCATCATTATTATTATTATCACTATCATTACTATTATTATTATCATTATTATTATTGTTATCATTATTATTATTTTTATTGTTATAATTACTATTATCAATGTCATTATTATTTTTATCATTACTGTTGTTGTTGTAGGTATTATCATTATTATTATTGTTATCATTATTATTGTTATTATTATATTGTTGTTATAGTTATTCTAATTATTATTATTATTATTATCATTATTGTTATAATTATCTTTATCATTATTATTAGTAGTATTATTATTGTTATTATTAGTATTATTATTATTAGTAGTATTATCTTTATTATTATCATTGTTATTATTATTACTATTATAGTCAGTTTTATTATTATTACTATCATTATTTTTATTGTTGTTATAATTGTAACTATTATTATTATTATTATTATTATTATTGTTATTATTATTATTGTTATTATTAATATTATTATTATCATTATTATTATTATTATTATTATTATTATTATTATTATTATTGTTATTATTATTTCTATTATTATTATTAGTAGTATTATTATTATTGTTATTATTACTACTACTACTACTACTACTATAAATAATATTAAAAATAGTATTATTATTATCCTCATTATTATTAGTATTATTGCTGTTATCAATATTATTACTTTTAGTATTATCTTTATTATTAGTATCATTATTGTTATCGCTATTATTAACAATATTATTCGCATCATTATTGTTACCATTATTATTATCATTGTCATCATTATTAATCAATTAAATTACTATCATCATCATATCTTTTTACTAAAATCGAGAAAGAAATTTAACACATGATGAAGAGCATCAGAATGACACTCATTTTCCCCTAGTATTAAATTCACTAAACCTCTTTATTATTATTATCATTATTAATATTCTTCTTCTTCTTCTTCTTATTATTATTATTATTGTCATTATCCCTACTACTGTTATTATTATTATTATTAATATTATCATTATCATCATTATCATTAATATTATTATTATCATTATTATTATTGTTATTAATATTATTATCATTAACATTATTATCATTATCATCATCATTATCAATAATGTTATTATCATCATTATCATCATTATTATTGTTAGCATTACCATTATCATAATTATTTTTTATATTATTATTATCATTGTTAATATTACCATTATTCTTATCATCATTATCATTATCATTATGATATTGACAGAGAGAACCCCCCCCCCCCTTATATATTCACTAAACCCCTTTGCTGCTTACAGATTGCGGGACGTTTTCCTTTACTTCAAATAGAATTATTAATGGCAAAGAAGCAACGAAAAATGAATTTCCGTTCCAGGTGAGTAATTGTGTTGTTAATTTTATGTCATTTCTATTACTAATAATAATATTATTATTATTATTATTATTATTATTACCGTATCGTTGCAATATCATTATTTCCGTATCGTTGATGATGATAAAAATGAAAATGATAATATTGACAATGATGATAATGATATTTCTACTACTATTACTGCTACTACCATTACTACTACTACTACTACTACGTCTACTACTACTACTGCTACTTTTGCTGCTATTAGTAATCAGTATAATGATGAATATTAAATAACTATTGTAATAGCAATAGTAATAATGATAATGATTATAAGATAATAGTAATAATGATAATAATGATAATGATAATAATGATAATGATAATAGTAATAAAATAGTAATAATAATAGTAATAATAATAGTAATAATAATAACAATCATGATGATAATAATACTAATAATGATAATAATTATAATAATAATAATAGTAATAATAACAATAATGATGATAATAATAATAATAATAATAATGATAATGATAATGATAATGATAATAATAATGATAATGATAATAATAATAATAATAACACTAATAATGATAATAATAATAATAATAAGGATAGTAATAATGATGGTAATAATACAAAAAAAAACAATAGCATTGATAATAATAATGATAGTAATAGATAATAACAATAGTAGTAGTAGTAGCAGTAGTAGTTGTTGTAATAATGATTATAATAAAGATAATGATAATAATAATTATGATAATGATAATACTAATGATAATAATAATGATAACAACAATAGTAATAATAATGATAATGAGAAGGAGAAAGCTAATAATAATGCTAATGATAATGAGAACGAGAATGCTAATAATGATGATAATGAAAAAAAAATCCTAATAACAATAATGATAATTAAAACGAGAATGATAATAATACCGATAATGATAATCAGAATAAGAAAGAAAATAATACTATTGAGAATAAGAATAACGACATTGATAATGCAAATCCCCATCTTCACATCTTCCCCCCAGGTCTCGATCCAAACCAAACCTTCGGGATCTCATTTCTGCGGGGGTTCCATCATCAGCTATAATTACGTCCTCACAGCTGCTCACTGCACGGACGGGTGAGAGCGAAAGAGGAGGAGGAGGAGGAGGAGGAGGAGGGAGAGGAGAAGGAAAGGAGGGGGGGGGGGTAGGAGAGAAGGAAGGAGGGAGGGAGAGGGAAGGAAAGAGGGAGGGAGAGGGAAGGAGGAGGAGGAGGAGGAGGGAGAGGGAAGGAAAGGAGGGAGGGGGGGAGGAGAGAAGGGAGGAGGGAGGGAGAGGGAAGGAAGGAGGGAGAGGGAAGGAAGGAGGGAGAGGGAAGGAAGGAAGGAGGATGGGAGAGAGGAAGGGAGAAGGAAGGAGGGAGAGGAGAAGAAAGAGGGAGAGG
>NC_061857.1:6611158-6613658 GCF_019202785.1 Penaeus chinensis
GCAAACCGAGTTGGCAGGAATACTCATGGCCACCGAATTTCTATTGAAACAAGGCTCAGGGGTCATTTTCTGCGATTCACAGAGTGCTCTCCAGGCTCTGAACACTCTAGACAAAGGTGCGGGAAATATTGCAAATGACATCAGGATAAACGTGTATCGTGCAAAAGAACGAGGCCATAATTTACGTTTTGTGTGGATTCCATCGCATGTTGGAATCCCTAGGCATGATCATGCTGATCGCCTAGCAAAGTCAGCATGTGACAAACAAAGTGTGGACATAGACCTTGGGATACCTCTTTCTAGGATTTTCTACATCATTAAAGCCTCCTTCAGAGAGGACTTGACTGAGTTGATTAATTCTCAGCGCCCTGAAAGCTGTAGCATAAAGCACTATGACCGGTTTAGGCAAGATTCCTTCATCTATGGTTTATATAAAACAAGAACAAGACAGTGTGATGTTGTGACTGCAAGAATCAGGCTTGGGTATAGATTGTATTGGCAGGTCAGTACAGTTTGTAATGTCGAAGAAACTAAGTGTAAACTGTGTAATGAAGAATATAAGCGAACACTTGTACATTATATCTCAGAGTGCCATGTGATACAGCCTTTCAGGCCACCTAGCATGAGGTACGGAGAACTATGTAACTACTTCATATCATCTGATGCCCTAGAAGATATACTTATGTTGTATCCTAAATTTGGAATGTAGTATCACATAACCGAATATAAAATGTATTAATGCTTTCCCACGCCCAAGCTATATGCCGGCGTGGCAGATGAGTGGATAAAGGACTGTGCAATTGTTCCTTTCCTTAAACTGATATAAGTACTCATAGCAATGTTATAGGCTAAAATTCAAATGTAACACTATATAATGTTATGACCATGCATTAAATGTACCACAGCTTGCCCACGCCTGTGCAGTTAGCCAGGGTGGTAAATAAAGGACTAAACTAAACTAAACGATTACCACGCATTAAATGTACCACAGCTTGCCCACGCCTGTGCAGTTAGCCAGGGTGGTAAATAAAGGACTAAACTAAAAAAAACGATTACTCCGGTACCCCTCCCCCCCCAAGGAAAATCAAAACAACAACAACAACAACAAAAAACAGCCCATGCCAGACAACTAACCACGCCTAAGCAGATAGCCAGAGTGGTAAATAAACTTAATTAACTTAATAATATCTATCATCGTCACGCGTAGAGATTGCTTTTGGCTGCAAGCATCATTTCCATTATGATTTGCAGATCGTTTTAAACCTGTAATTTCTATTTTATAATTCAATGCAAGCACTTAGGGAATATGAATGATAATATGGTAGGAAGTGTATGTATTCAAATAGTTTTATCAAATTGGGAATGTTAAGGGTATACTGATAATTTGTAATATGCTGAATATGCTGTTCTTTTTACCATCATACTGCTTACTCTTCACGTTGTAAAACCGGGATGAAATAATGTCAATAATTAATTTCCACTGATGCTCAAAGGCTGTTCACTGAAAGCGAAATGAAGGGCAATAACTAATTAATACTCTTTGAATTTCATTTATAATCGTTTTGATTATTATTTCATTTATGCATTTATTTAATTTCTTTATTCGTCTGCACCTTCAGATACGCATTTACTTGCTTCAGTTTAATTATCTATCTTTATCTTTGTTCCTCTATTTTACCTTCTTCTTTTTCTTTAATTTCGTTTTCATTTCTTCTTTCCCTTCCACTTTTTAATTTTTTTTTTATTATTTTCCTTTTTTTTCAGTATCGTCCTACGTACTTCTGATCTGTCTTTTTTTCTGTTTCCTATTCCATCTTCGTTCTTTTTCTTTGCTTTCTCTCTTTTTTATTTACTCCATTTCATTTCTTTCATCTCCACTGCATTATCTTTCTCCTATTATATTTCTTTCTTTAATTTTCTTGTTTTTCCCTATTCTATTTTTACCTTTCTCTAATTCTTCTTTCTTTCTTATTTCCCTACATTTATTTCCTTTTCCTGTTTATCTCTTTTCTTTCTCTATTTTTATTTCTTTTTTTTTGTTTTTTATCTTTTCCATTGTTATCAACTAGAGTTCATTTCTTTTTTCTTTCTATTTGTTTTTTCATTTCTCCTTATACTTTAATTGCCTTGCTATCTCTGTTATTTTTCCTATTTTGTTTTATCTCAACTTTTCTCTTTTCGATTTGTCTATGTTTTTCTCTTCTCCCTTCTTCTCGTTCCAGTTTCTTTAATATTTGTTCCTTTTCATTTTTTTTCTGTTTTTGTTTTTATATTTTATGCCATTGCTATCTTTTATTCCTCCGGTCTCTTTTCTTTTAATGTTTTTTTTCCAATAATGATAAAAACCTTTCAATTCCTTTTTTCCCTGTTTCTTTAATTTCCTTTTCTCTCCTTTCTTTCATTCTCCAATTTTTTTTTCATCTTTTTTTTATTCATATTTTCTCTCTCCTTTCTCTCTTTAATTCCCATTCTTTTCCCATCTCCTTTTCTATTTTTTTTT